>NC_054538.1:12891067-13191067 GCF_017654505.1 Polyodon spathula | reverse complement strand
TTGCAGTAGAGCATAAAATGGGTGCATGTGGTCCATTAAAAGCAAGGAAATGTTTAGATACCTTTTGAAAGTTTATTTATTTATTTATTTATTTGTTTGTTTTTTATTTCAGTGTTTTAGAAAGCCCAAGCAGATTAGATGAAGAACACAGACTCATTGCCAGGTATGCAGCTAGACTGGCAGCAGAAGCTGGAAATTCTACTGTGAGTACATGCTATTGCACACATGGTCTGTTTTTTGTTTGTTTGTTTGTTTGTTTTATTGTATACAAAAAAAATATATATATATTACAATTACATGAATCTGTATTCTGGTTTATGCATTGGTTGTGTGTTTTGCTAATTATTTTTTACTTTTCTTTGTATCTGTATGTGTACATTTTCTAAACAAACTGCGTAGTTATTCTGTCATTATTCTGCCATGTATTCATTATTTTAACAAATATATACGTTGGCCCAGACATAAAAACAGGAATAACCTTTAAATTCTCCAGATTCAAACTTCAAGGAGTTGTTATTGGAATAATAATCAGAATAGTGTCAGCTAAAAGAATGCCGTATTGAAAAGATTGTTTGCTTAGTCATTTCCTCTAAACTCATATCTTTATCTAGTACCATTACCTCAGACCTTTTCAACAACCCAAGAAGAAGAATATGAGCTTGACAATTCTGAGAAATTTAAATAGCCTTTGAAAATTTATAGCCCTGTATAGTTTCTTATTAAACTTCCATCTTTCTTTATTCAGTGCTTATTCATTGCTATACAGTGATAATGTTCTGTAGATCGAGAAACATTGCGAACGCAACACAAGGAGACAAGTAAAAAGGATACAACTTACTAACTCATAACTGTGTTTTTGTTACAAGACCTCTCATCTTTCGCACATTAGGAGACACAGTTAAATGACAAGACCTCTAGTCAAAGGCTCTGCAAAGTTGAATTACTGTCTATCTTAATCTTACAGCAACGGCCTCCAACAGACTTGGGGTTTAACTTTGATGTCAATAAGCAACAGCGACAGCTTATTGTAGAACTCGAAAACAAAAACAGGTAAGACATTAGCAAATAAAGAACTATTCAATCAGTTGCAACATACCAGCAATTTAGTCCATATCAAGTGGACTAAAATGCAAATTAGAAAATCCTGCAAATCTGTACTTACTTAATCCTGATTGCAGCGTACCAAACCGATGATCCAGGTAATTGGTTTAATTGATCGGAACAAGTTGGACCGATAATAGGGACTAACTTACAGCTATGGCCAAAAGTTTTGCATCACCCTATAGAAAAAACAAGTCAAATGAAACCTGCTAAATAATTTTATGTTAATATATTAAATTACGTGCCGCTTTGTAGTTTTCCATATTCTTAACAAAAAAACTGACAAATTGAAAAATGTGACTGTGGCAGAGCAAAGCTCTGCCCTTTTAAATTGGCAGGGATGGGGTTAACTTCCCCTGCCTGCCTGGGTTTATTATGTTCAGGTGGCTGGGGTTGATTAGTTGATTAGGTTGATTAACGATCAATCAGCGCCCAGCCACCTGATATAAAAGGAGGCCTCAGCTTCTCATTTGGGAGAAGGGAGCTGAGGAAGCAGGTTGGTGTTTGTTTTGTGGTTTTTTGAATTTTCTAAATCCAGTGAAGGCATTGCCCAGCCTGGAAACTTTATTTTTGTGAGTTTTGTTTTTGCTTTATTTGTGTTTGAGTATCTGTTATTTTGCCCTTGTGCACTTTATTTTTGTTTATTTATAATAAAATAGTTATTTTTTTGAACTGCAGTCTGTCTCTGGGCCTCTATCCACTCGCCAGCCTGCCACATTTGGTGTCAGAAGTGGGATAGCGCCACCTAGAGGCTCAGAGCAGTATTTATTTATTTTTTTTTTTTTTTGAAAAAAAAAATGGGAAAGAAGAGCAGACAGTGGAAAAGGCAGGACAAGCAGCAGCTGAAGAAATGTAAGCTGCTGCAGCCACCGCTGGAGGACCCGGCCAGCCTCTTCCCCTGGTGTTCCTGGTGTGGGAAGGAGGACCATCGTTGGCGGTCCTGCCCAGACGTGCCACCGGCAAACTGGTGTGGCCGGTGTGAGGAGGACGGCCACAACTGGGCAGGATGCCCCTACAACCAGGCCCAGGAAGAGGTGCCGTGTTCACCCCGGGCATCAGGGGCCACCCCACTACCTCCAGCACCACCACCTTCACCACCGTCCCAGGAGATCTGGGACTGGTTGATGCACCCTGAGGCAGACCTCGTCCACGATCTCCCCATAGTTATCAACACGCTGTGGCGTCGAGATGGGGAGAGGTGGGAACAGTGGGAGGAACAGCACCACCCGGCCTCCTTCCCAGAGGTTGCCCTCATGGTGGTTAATTACCTGGCGGTAGACATGGGAGATCCACCGGTCACTCCAATAAAGAGGGGTGAGCCGCCTTCCCGAGAGCCAGAGAGGGGTGAGCCGCCTTCCCGGGAGCCAGAGAGGGGTGAGCCGCCTTCCCGGGAGCCAGAGAGGGGTGAGGAGCTGCCGTCGCTCCCAGAGCCAGAGAGGGGTGTGGAGCTGCCGTCGCTCCCAGAGCCAGAGAGGGGTGAGCCGCCTTCCCGGGAGCCAGAGAGGGGCGAGGAGCTGCCGTCGCTCCCAGAGCCAGAGAGGGGTGAGGAGCTGCCGTCGCTCCCAGAGCCAGAGAGGGGTGAGGAGCTGCCGTCGTTCCCAGAGCCAGAGAGGGGTGAGGAGCTGCCGTCGCTCCCAGAGCCAGAGAGGGGTGAGGAGCTGCCGTCGCTCCCAGAGCCAGAGAGGGAGGAGGATCTGCTGTCGCTCCCAGAGCCAGAGAGGGAGGAGGATCTGCTGTCGCTCCCAGAGCCAGAGAGGGAGGAGGATCTGCTGTCGCTCCCAGAGAGAGAGAGGGAGGAGGATCTGCTGTCGCTCCCAGAGCCAGAGAGGGAGGAGGATCTGCTGTCGCTCCCAGAGCCAGAGAGGGAGGAGGATCTGCCGTCGCTCCCAGAGCCAGAGAGGGAGGAGGAGCCTCCGTCGCTCCCAGAGCCAGAGAGGGGTGAGGAGCCTCCGTCGCTCCCAGAGCCAGAGAGGGGTGAGGAGCTGCCATCGCTCCCAGAGCCAGAGAGGGAGGATGATCTGCCGCCGCTCTCAGAGCCCCGAGAGGGAGGAGCCGCCGCCGCTGCCGCTCTCAGAGCCCGAGAGGGAGGAGCCGCCGCCGCTCTCAGAGCCCGAGAGGGAGCCGAGGTCAGCCGCCGCCGCCGGGGGAGCCAGCCGCCGCTCTCAGAGCCCGAGAGGGAGGAGCCGCCGCCGCCGCCTCCAGCCCGTCCGGGCCGCCTCCGCCACCAGAGGGAGCCGGGCCGCCTCCGCCACCTCCGCCACCAGAGGGAGCCGGGCCGCCTCCGCCACCAGAGGGAGCCGGGCCGCCGTCGCCGCCTCCGCCACCAGAGGGAGCCGGGCCGCCGTCGCCGCCTCCGCCACCAGAGGGAGCCGGGCCGCCGTCGCCATGCTACCTTGGACATTCGGGGCCCCCTCAACCAAAGAAGGCTTGGGGGCTCCGACATCAACCCCGCCCACCACCACCCACCATAACAGCCCACCCAAGGGACATAATTGGACTCTTGGGGGGAGGAGGGTGGGGGGGGGGGAGTTGGCCGATTGCGGCCGGTGTACGTTGTACATGGGGGGAGGTGTGTGGCAGAGCAAAGCTCTGCCCTTTTAAATTGGCAGGGATGGGGTTAACTTCCCCTGCCTGCCTGGGTTTATTATGTTCAGGTGGCTGGGGTTGATTAGTTGATTAGGTTGATTAACGATCAATCAGCGCCCAGCCACCTGATATAAAAGGAGGCCTCAGCTTCTCATTTGGGAGGAGGGAGCTGAGGAAGCAGGTTGGTGTTTGTTTTGTGGTTTTTTGAATTTTCTAAATCCAGTGAAGGCATTGCCCAGCCTGGAAACTTTATTTTTGTGAGTTTTGTTTTTGCTTTATTTGTGTTTGAGTATCTGTTATTTTGCCCTTGTGCACTTTATTTTTGTTTATTTATAATAAAATAGTTATTTTTTTGAACTGCAGTCTGTCTCTGGGCCTCTATCCACTCGCCAGCCTGCCACAGTGACATTTCGAAATCTAACATAAAACACTGTACTTCTGTTATGGCTTCTGACTTTTGCAATATTATTTTGTAGTTTCTTCGATTACAGATCTATAAAAGATCTAAATTATCTTCAAATATTTTTTCTTTTTTATTATGTCTCAATCCTAAAATTCTAGGTACAAAACATTTGGTCATAGCTGTATAAACCCTTCTTTAATAATCTGATCTGTGGAATCCAATGTCACATTTCAAACTGGCAGATCATACTTGCATTTAAGCTGCTGACACCTCGACACACAGAAAAGTTTAATTGCATGATAATGGACCATTAGTTGTATGTAGTTAAAGCATATTAACTGAAATTGTATTGCATAAAACTGAAAACCATCCAAAGGAACAGAATTTAAAACATTTATTTTAAATGTAGGAACTATCTATATATATATATATATATATATATATATATATATATATATATATATATATATATATATATAGATATATATTGTGCAAGACTTTATTCTCACTTATCTGGAGGCAGTGTGGTCTGGTGGTTGAAGAAAAGAGCTTGTAATCAGGAGGTCCTCAGTCCTCACTCACTGTGTGACCTTGAGCAAGTCACTGAACCTCTGCGCTCCGTCTTTCGGATGAGATGTTGTTGTAAGTGACTGCAGTTCATGCATAGTTCACACTGTAGTCTCTGTAAGCTGCCTTGGATAAAGGCGTCTGCTATATAAACAAATAATAATAAAATCTGACTGCCTGAACGTGACGAACATAAGAAATGTACGGAATAAAGTTTTCAGATTTACTAGTCAATTTAGAGGAAAAATACAGCTGTCTCTGCAAAACAACGTAAGCTCTAAATCCTTAGGATGAGTAAGTGTACTAAGTTAAGTCTTATCCTTCACTGTACTAAATGAATCCACTTGGTACACTGCAGCCAGGATCTTGTTTAGTCTGATTTAGCAGATGATCATCTACCTGTGATGATTTGCTTCTGGTATACTACAATCAGGATTAGCAGGTGTACTAACTGTAGTCCAATCAAGTGGGCTAAACCTGCTTAATCCACTAGTTCTCACATCAAAGGGACTGCATTTGGTACACTGCAATTGACCCGTTATGTTTTAATGCAATTCAGTATGTTTTTTTTTTTATTTATTATTATTATTATTATTATTACACGGCCCTAAATTACATATTTAACTGGTTTATTTCTGCTTTGATGGCTTTATTTAATGTAATTTCTGGTAAAATTGTGCTTGTCATATTACGATTTATTAGTAAAAATCTTTGAGGATCTTGCCCTTTTGATTCTCAAATGTTTCTCACCTCCGGATTGCTGTGTGCAACTCTCCTGGTGATTGATCTAATTTTTGTCGTCGTTGGTATGTTAAGAGAGATCCTGCAAGAAATCCAGCGCCTGAGACTGGAGCATGAGCAAGCCTCCCAGCCCACGCCGGAGAAAGCCCAGCAGAATCCCACACTGCTTGCTGAGCTGCGACTCCTCAGGTAACAGCAAGGTTTTCACAGATCAGCACAATAACCTACATTGCTCTCACCAGAGGGCACAATTGAAAGCAATGCTGTTCTTGTTTTTTTTGTATTTTTAAACAGCAGAGTAAAGCTGGTCCGGACGCCTTGTCGCTATACAGGAAGCTCCGGACCTGCAGCTTTACTTATCTTTGCGAAACACGAAGTGCACAAAGCAAGCTCTTCAGTTGGCTTACTAGTAATGCTGTTAGCCTGTTCTCACATTCAGTGTGTGTTTCAAATTAAGAGCTTCAGTATTTGTTTATTTGAAAGTTAAGCAAAAAAGTTAGTTCTATTATCTGGAATGTATGCAAGGGGATTTTTATTGTTTTTCTCTGTTGCTTGGACGGGCTCACAATACATTTTTGGGCATCATTATATAAACAGTTTAAAGTATTTCCTGTTTTATTGTGTACATACATACATGTACACACACATTGTATTCATTCTTATGTTCCACTTTTGCCATTAATGTAATGCATGTCAGTTACTTTATGCATCAGCACCTTAAGTAAAAAATTAAAAAGGTGATGAAACTAGTTTTGCTTATTTTCCCCCAGTTCTCCAGTCAGACAAGGCATCACATGGTTTGTCTTTGTGTTGCTCAAACAGGCAGAGGAAGGACGAACTGGAGCAGAGAATGTCGGCACTGCAGGAGAGCCGGCGAGAGCTGATGGTGCAGCTCGAAGGACTAATGAAGCTGCTTAAGGTAAGAGGGAGATTCCTGATTCCAGATACTGGACTCCTGTGTGTTTTTATAGGAATCCAAAAAAATTATTAAATGACTCGCACCAAAACATTATCTATTAGGGAAAATTAAAAAAGAGGGTTTTAAAGAGACTGACCACACTGTCCAGCAACATTGCTTATAATAGAAGCCTGGTGTACTGTATTGTTGGTGAAACAAAGGTCTGATCCATAGCCGTTTTTACTGGGGGAAGCTGTATAGCAAAGCTTCACACAAGGGAAATATTGAATGGCTTCAATGGTAGTTTACCGGGCAGAACTAAGCAGTCACAGTTTCTGCTGTACGTGTTAAAACTTAACTATACCTGCTGTACGTGTTAAAACTTAACCATTCATGATGCTTGTCTATTTGGACATGGGCTGTTAGTATCATAGTAGAAGTGGGTTGTTTATTGGGGCACAGGCAGGGTGACAAAAAGGCAAAAAAAATCACAAAAAAAGTCTGGTGAACCTGGAGCCTCACCCTAAGCACATACTGTAAAAAGATCTTCACTATTGCTCTACTTGTTCTGCGAATACAAGATTGTACCCACAAAACATGAGCTTGTCAAATAAAGTGCCCAGCACTGCTCCCAGTCTCCAGCTGCTCACTTTCAAAGGTGACATGCTGGCACATGGTTGTGTGTTGACACACAGTGTTAACTGTCAATTGCTTTTCACCTGTTGGAGAGATTTAAGAGTCCTTAAATGGTAATAACCCTTTTTTTCTCTTATCATACCAATTGCTTTTTCGCATTTTAGCATGTTTTTACTGTAAGAATATTAAAAAAATAAATAAAAAAAAAAAAATCTATAATCTCATTTTTGAGGCCCTATATAGGTATTCCGGTCCCCTTTTTTTTTTTACATTAAAAAATAATAATTAAAATAAATACATTTTTTAAATAATTAAAAAAATAATAAAACAATTATAATTAATTATCTCATAAACATAGATTCAGATGTATGATTAGTGTCCTGGATTTTCTTATATACACACATACTGTTTTTACATAATTAACATAGCTTTGTGTTCATTGTATATATCTGCATAGATTGAACCCCCATTTTGGTATTCTGCCTATCAGTACTGCTCAATTCACTATCAAATCAAATTTACATTTAATCTACCGCCCCATATACACAGAGAGCATCTCAGGGCGCTTTAGGGTGTCAGCAAAGGAAAAAAGCAAAAAACAAACACTTTAGTCTACAAAATCTGCAAAAAATAAAATAACAAAAATATTATATAACAAAAAAACCTGATCAAACAAAGTGTTTTTAAATGTGTTTTAAAAGGAAAGAGAGTGGATGCTTCTAATGTCCCTAGGTAGGGAGTTCCATAGTGTGGGTGCTAGATGGCTAACAGAACGCGATCCATACATGGCAGTTTGAACAGTACACTAAGTAGGTCAGCCTCCTCACACCGCAGCACCTGACTAGGAACATAGGGGAGTATGAGATGAAAAAGATAGGAGGGTGCCAGGCCATGTAATGCTTTAAATGTAATCAATACAGTTTTGTAATTTATTCTCTGAGTGATCGGTAACCAGTGAAGAAGGGACAAAATGGGGGTTATGTGACATCGGGACTTTACATGAGTCAACACTCTAGCTGCCAAATTTTGGGCTAGGTTAAGCCTGGAAATAGCACATTTTGGAAGTCCAGCCAGTAGGGCGTTGCAATAATCAAGCCTAGAAGTAATGAAGGCATGGATCAAGAAAAAGTGGAGATTTGAAAAAAACATTACTAGCAAGATTTAGTTTTTTTTTTTAAGTAATGGCGTAATAATAGCTAATTTACATTTTCCAGAAGGTAAGGATAAATTAATAATATATAGTACAATAAAAGCCATTTTGTCAAATTGAATCTTCAAAAGAACAGAAAGAAAAGGGTCCAGAATACATGTGGTAGCCTTCACAGACGCAAACACGTTGGCAAGCATAACAGATGTTGCAGCTAATAAGTTAAATTTGATATTATTGTTATTAGAGAAGGTAACTTGGTACAGAAACCACCACTAGATTCAGAAACAGCAGCAGCATCACAAATAGTTAATGTTTTTGACACGAAAAAATCAATAAGCTCCTAACAATGGCCATCGGAAAGGGAACACATAGTAGAATTTACAGGGGGTGACAACAGTTTACTAATGGTGGAAAAAAGCACTGGAGTTTTCCTTGATGATATTGGAAACATATTTTTCTTAGCCCTTAAGGCCTTTCTGTATTCTTCAGATGCTCTTGCCAGATCTGCTTATGGGTCACTAAGTAAGATTTCTTCCAAGCTTTTTCCAATTCATGAGTTTGAGATTTCGTAGCCCCTTAACTCATCTGTGAACCAAAGGGATTTTTTTGGAATTACAGCTTTACGGGTCTTAATTGGAGCCAGGTCATCAGTTATTTCAGAAAGAGAGTGAATATAAGCATTTCCACAGCAGTCTACATCATAACTAGCGGAGAATTTCAAGTTTTGAAACCGCATTACATTTTGAAAAGCTGTTGAAACAACTGCCGTATCCAGTCGCCTCCAAGAGTGGCAGGAGATAGGTCGGTCAGCTGATTCAACAGCAGAAACTGAAAATCTTAAAAAGTAACAGAAAATGATCAGAAAGACCCAAATTAGAGATAAATCTGAAATAATCAAATCACAGGTAAAAAACAAATCTGTTAGTCCAAATGTGTTTCCCTTAGTGTGAGTGGGTACAGAAACAAACTGTGTGAAATCAAAAGATGATAATAAAGAGTTAAATTGAGCCACCATGGAAGATGTTGGTAGGGAAGGTAAATTAAAATCACCCAAAATGAATACCCGTTCAGTTGAGAGACATAAAGTAGAAAATGCATTTAGGAAGTCAAGATTTTGTTTAGGAGGTCGATAAACTGTAACAATCTTTTAAAAAGTAGTGTGCAGAATGAAACTTTGTAATATATTCAAAAGAATTTAAAGTATCTGGTTGGTTCAAGCGAGGAAAATTTTGGACTGAATTTAAAATAACTGCTACACCTCCCCCATGGCATTGAACTCGATGTTTATGAAAAAATATGTAACCAGGAGGAGATGCTTCTACCAATGGGGATAAATCGTTTTCAGTGAACCAGGTCACCGTAAGCCCACGAATATCTATCAGTATGTTTATCAGTGATTATACCATGTACAGAGATAGCCTTATTTAAAAGGGAGCGTACATTCAAACAAGCAACAGATATGTTATGCAAATATTTGGAAGCGGGTATAACTGAGACAGAATTTAAACAAAGAATATAAACTAAAGTTGAGGGAGTAACCCCCTCAGTGTCAAAGCAAACAGCGTGTCTGCATTTATACTTGACTTTACTGTCTCTATATTAATATTATCAGGGCCAGAAACCACATATCTAGAGCACGGTGGGTGATATAGTTCCTGTTTAGCAAAACCAGTGCTTTACAAAGAAAGTCGAAAAAGGAGACTGTTTACAGATGCTGTTTCCTGCACAGACATTAAAAAACAAGAACACAAACCAAACAGGACAGGGCAAGTATATGTGATAACAAAATCAACTCAAATCAAATAAAAATCATGCAGAGAGAGAGAGAGAGAGAGAGAGAGATGGCAGCCACAGTGTGCTCAGCATCTCACTGAAACAGCCATTTTCTATGGTTATAAAATGAACTGCAAAAACAGTTTTACATATGGTTTTTCAGACTGCTTCCAAAAGACACAGACAAGCTCATCACTTGTGCGCCATGCTTGGCTGCACAGGTGTTCTTACATCTCCGGCAACACCCGCGAGGTCTCAGCTGCCACCAGAGTTCTTTGAGTTAGACACAGTTCACAGTTTTTAAGCTGTTTAGTTTGAAATAAAACACAGAACAATGTTCTTTGTTTAAAAAGCCAAGAGCAGATTCTGCACAGACTGCACACAGCAGTTCAATTAAACGTGGCATCTTTGTGGCGGACATAAGAAAGCAATAGGTGCTCGCAGAGCTAAACGGACTCCAGACGCCTTGACTTCAATTGAGCTGGTTGCTCAGCAGGTAATTATCACCAACCTTTCCTACATTATATTTTTATTGTATTTCAGTATTTTGTTAAACATATTGGGCTCAATTGTCATTCTGTTTCTAGCAGTGCAAAATTTGCCACAATGTAAATGTTGATTTAAAAAAGAAAAAAAGTTAGAAACTACTCTGAACATTGATTTAAATGATTTAATGAACTAGTTTCAGAGTTCTAGAAATACTTAAATAAGACACCCTAAAATTAATAATCATATCATCTTTTCCAGACTACCATTTTGACAGTATTCTGTTCAGGTGCCACACAATAAAATAAACCTGAACGATATCTTTACAAATAGGAAGTCGTTACCCTTCAAGGACAAATCTGTCTGGTTTAATGCAAAAACAAAAAGCGCAAGCCCCTTCAGGCGATAAGGAAAGCCATCAGACTGTACAGCTGGCCTATATCCAGAGGGGTCTGCCTGGAAGCAGTACACACAAGAAAGACTGTAGAATGTGCAAGCTGATGTGCACTGAGCCAGTCAACAGCCAACCCCAGATCGTTATGAGAAACCTCTTTATAAGGTGATGGAAAGTTTCTTTCGACGTTAGAGCACGGCAAAAATGTACATATGTGTGTCTTGGTTCAGTGAGGAATTGTCACAATTAATTTGTTCACTTGAAGCCTATACAGAAACATTTTTGACTATTCCTCGAATGGAAGGGATTGGTTCACATGCAGTACACAGGAATGCTGTAGCACTGTATCTGAACTGTTTCCCTATTTTTTAAGTAGCAAAAAGGGCTGTAAGAAGTGTTTAGCCACATAAAGATGCTATTGTGCATGTATTTCTCTAAGTCTCACACGCAAGAAGCTTATCTTTCTAACCCTTTCTAATTCCATAGCTGAGCTGCAAATTTAACGTGTACTCTTAAAAGAAAGGAAATTGAGAGAAAGATTTGCCTGTTAAGAAATTAAGACCTTTGTTACGATGATGAAACAAGTAGGTTTTGACGATTTGTAACCCAGCGCAAATACTGTTATATTTTACAATATGTAGTGGCAGCTTAAAATCGCAGTGTGGCATTAGCTTTATGAATACTGTGCTGCTATTGAACTGTTCTAAAAATGATGTATACAGATATAATCCAGGTCTGGCAATGAAACGGGAAACAAGTAATGTGATTGGTCGAGCAAGGTTCCAGCTGTCCGTATATTGGATGGATACGGACAGTTGGAGTCTTGTCACAAAGTTGAAATCACTGTGCTGCATCACAGAATTTAAAGTACCGTTAGCCATCTTGTTTACAGTTAGAGATATACAGTCTATAAAACTGAGTGACCAATTACCAGCAAAAAAATCCCCTAATTAGTAAGTAGACATGTCGATTTTGAAGAAGAACAATGACATGAACTGGAAGATAGCAAAACAGAAAAATACCCCCCAAAAAAATCTCAGTCTTTTATACTCACTCGCACTAACTTTGTCACTTTTAGCAGTTTGTAAATGCTAAAGAAAAACACAGACACTTCTGCACATTATCCACCCCTCTCCAACACAGACAAATTACTGAAATCAGAGATGTCATTATTGTTTAGTTTTTTACTCCCGTTCTGCTGAAACAACGTCTTGCACTCGCAGAAAAAAAAAATGAATTCAGTGCCGTCTCAACTCCGCCTGCTGGTGGATCTTTTCAATGGCAATGTACAATTCAATATTTACTTACTTTTGCATGTTTCAATTAAATCAATTTGCTCAACTTAGTATGATCCCAAAGAACAGAGATCAGCCCTGCTTTTTATCCACTCTGGATATGTTCAGTGTCTGGCCAGTAGGGTTCACTGTTGTGCGATGAGGAGAAGCAATCCCAGCCTGTTTCCCATCCCCCACCCCGGGAGCGTCAGAGCCAATGTGAATCTAAGCCGTGTGACTCATCCTGCACAAATTCACTGTTTGACCTGCATTATAAATTCAAGGCGGCCTTTCAGGGTGTCCATGTAAGTCGAATATACAGACTTCTCTGGGTTTAGAGGCATTCGACTTCGTCATGTGCCCGAGGTGACCGTATATTTGACGTGTACAGATACCCTGTCGGGCCTTATTGCATACAAATATTTTTTTATATATCATTTTTAAAACAACATATAATATTGTTGTAAAAGAAACACACCTTCTAATCGTTATGCTGTCTTTGTGTTTAGTAACTGACGTCTTTGTTTCTACTTTGTCTTTTTTTCTTGTGCAATTCTGTTACTAATCTGTAATGTCTCTCTTTTTTTGCCTTTTTTGACTGTTGACTTTGCAGGACGAAGAACAAAAGCAGGCAGTAAGTTTGTCATTTAAGTGTGTAACTGCTGATGAAGTGTACTGCATGCGTGATATACTAAAAGATACAAAAAACATGGACTATTCAGTCGTCTTCATTTAGTGTGCTGCTGTTGCAAAAGCTAAATGCTAAATGTTTGCATGTATAGCTGTGTAATACAGAATAAAAAAGAAAACAAGCACACACAACCAAGTCTCATAAGATAACATTAACAAGATAGCAGTTTAAAGCTTAAAAACACAAACATAATACTGCTCAGTGATTCAAGTCAGGAGTGCAATGCATGACACAGATAGAAAACATCAACACTAAAACCAAGTACATTTTCACACTGAAGAGAAAATGTATATAACAGGGATTGTGGCATGAATTTGAATGCTTTGACTACCATTGAAACACGCTTCTTTACTGTATGTAGCTTAACATATTTAGTAATGTGTATAAGGATATTAAAATACAACATTAGTTTTCTAAAATGGATGAGGCAGTACTAAAGGTAATCATTGATCTGATATTGTTTTTTACAGTTTCAGTTTTAAATTGTAGCAGTGTTACTACCTTCAGTTAAGTGTTAAGTTTTTTTTTCTTTTTTTCAGCATCTATATTTGCTAAGCATGTTATAAGTATGTCTGTCTGCATGTCATATTTTCTTATGCACATTTCCAGTTTTGTCTTTTTATAATCGCTTCCAAAAGTTTTGCAACCCTGTTTTCTGTTTCTATATTTACACAACAAACCAATAACTCCAGTATATTTTCCTAAAATTCAATGTACTGTACAAAATAAGTAGTTATCCATCCAAAGTAGTTTTAAAAAAACGTATATAAAGTCTACACCCCCTTGAACTTTTTTCACATTTTGTTGTGTCAGTGCCTCAGTTTCATGCATTTAAATGAGGATTTTTTTCCACTTATCTACACGCCGTACTCCACACTGTAAAGTTTTTATTGAGAAAAAAATTATATATTAAAAATACAAAACTGAAAGATCATAATTGGATAAGTCTCCACCCCCTGAGTTAATACTTGGTGGAATACCTTTGACAGCAATTGCAGCTGTGAGTTGTTGGGGATAGGTCTCTACCAACTTTGCACACCTAGATTTGGTAATATTTTACCATTCTTCATTACAAAACTGTTCAAGCTCGTGTCAAGTTCCGTGGGGAGCGTTGATGGACAACAATCTTCAAGTCCTTCACTCAAGGACATTTACCTTTTTGTTCCTTAGCCGCTCCAGTGTAGCTTTGGCTGTGTGCTTTGGGTTGTTGTCATGCTGAAAGGTGAACTTCCATCCCAGTTTCAGCTTTCTTGCAGAGGGCAGTAGGTTTTCCTCAAGGACTTCTCTGTACTTTGCTCCATTCATTTTCCTTTCTATCCTGACAAGTGCCCCAGTCCCTGCCGATGAGAAACATCCCTATAATATGATGCTGCCACCACCATGCTTCACAGTAGGGATGGTGTTCTTGAAGTGTGTTGGTTTATTGGCGAACCAAAGGTTTGGTTTGTTTTGTCGACACAAGCATTGTCAGACCACAAAACTTTTTTGCCACATGGCTACAGAATCTCCTGATTGTTTTTTTGCATACTTCAAACAGGATTCAAGGCGGTCTTTCTTGAGTAATGGCTCACTTGCCACCCTACCATACAGGCCATATTTGTGGAGTGTTTGGGATATTGTTGTCACATGCACACTGACCAGTCTTGGCCATAAAAGCCTGTAGCTCTTGCAAAGTTGCCATTGGCCTCTTGGTAACCTCTCTGATCAGTCTTCTTCTTGCTTGGTCATCCAATTTGGAGGGACGGCCTGATCTAGGCAGGGTCTTGGTGGTGCCATACACCTTCCACTTCTTAATAATTGTCTTGACTGTGCTCCAAGGGATATTCAAGGTCCTTGATATTTTTTTTTACCCATCCCCTGATCTGTGCTTTCTTTTGAAAGCTCATTGGTGCTCATGGTTGAGTCTTTGCTTTGAAATGCATTACCCAGCAGAGGGAACCTACAGGAGCTGCTGAATTTATCCTGAAATCATGTGAATCACTACAATTTAACACAAGTGGAGGCCACTTAACTTGGTGTGTGATTTTGAAGGCAATTGGTAACACCTGCATTAATTTCGGATTGCTATTACAAGGGGGGTGGACACTTATCCAACCAAGCTATTTCAGTTTTTATTTTTAATAAATTTTCTACAAATTTCTAGAATATTTTTTTCACTTGGAAGTTGTGGGGTGGGAGGTGTAGATAAATGAAAAAAAAAAAACAGTTTTAGTGCATTTTAATTCCAGGCTATAAGGCAACAAAAGGGGAATATTTTGAAAGTGGGTGTAGACTTTCTATAGGCATGCCTGCCTCTTGAAGACAGATTATTGAGCTAATATTCAGTGTCTGATTATGCAATCTTACTGACACCTCATTGGTTTTACACTTAGCATAAATCCAGTATTACTGTAAATAGTGTAAGAGCAGTTACTGCCCAAAACATTTCATAATGCAAGAAAATTCGACAAGCTTATTAGGGGTGGCGCCAATACCTGACTGGAAAATACTTCCTGAAAGCTGTACGGTAAATGGCAGACTCGGTGTGCCTCCAGGGTGATTGACTCAACTACCCAGGCAGGAATGTTTAATCTGATTAACCCCCGTCCACAGAGTTTGTGACATTTCAGACCTCTCCTAGCTCAGCCACTCTATCTATTGCTCAACCCTCCTTCATTTGAAAGTGCAGCAGCAGCTCGTTTTAATATAAAATACTTTTGTTCATAAAATATTTGTAGATACACCTGCAGTTTATAAATAGGGGGGGTCTTGTCTTTTAGTTTAATTTAAAGGTTTTGCTGCGAGGAGAATGTAGAAAACCGACAAACTAGGGTGAAACTTTTTATTAAATGCATCTTATAAAGTGTATAATAAAAAAAATTGAGATGGACAAACATTACAATTACTGTTCGTAAGTGCATTAACATTAATAAAGACTAGTCCCTTATTAAGGTTGTACCCTCGTTTTCTCGTTCTTTATTCCGCTTTTAAATGTGAAAGTTAAGACTTGAGGGGGGCTTAAAAGCCCATTTAGTTGTTTCACAGCAGAACACTGTAAATGAAAGTGATTTTATTACTATTATTATGGTAGTATTGTTAATACAGTATACATTTTATCTAACAGTTATTGCCAGTCTGTCCGGGTTCACCAATCCTGGACATGCATTTGTTCCCCCAGAATACTGGCAGGAGATTGGGTTCCAAATGGCATGCCCAGGATTGGTGAAGGCAGATAGAGGGCGTGGTTTAATGTGAAGAGATAATTAGGAGTGCAAGCCTGAGTGCAGCTGTGCGAGTGAGTGACAGAGGTTGTGTTGGTGAGAGCGAGAGGTAGACTGGTATTTCACAGAGAGAGAGAGGTTTTTATTATTTTGTTTTGCTGTGGCTGGCGTGCTCCTTAACTGTTTATTTGACCTGTGCTAATAAACTGCTGAATTCAAGCACAAAGCTACTGCTGTGTGGAGCGTGCTTTCATTTTACACGTAAAGTTACAATATGTTATTTTAAGAATCTTATTTTTGTAAATATTGTACTGTTTACTGGAGGGGGGGGGGGGGCATAGCAAAAAAAAAAAAAAATCTCTGAAGGGGGGCTCAACCCCTCCTATAGACCTATATTAGCTGCATAGGACTTGCATCCAACTATTGAGTGGCAATCATGGTAAAGCTGAAAGATCTAAGAGACTGCAAAAGGGGTATGTTAGTGAGATCCTGAGCAGCCGACTAATCACTTAGTGCACTGGTTCCCTTGACCTGCTCCTCCGTCAATTCAAGTGGGTTATGACGGGATCGAGTGTGCATCCCCTTTAGTGAAGTCTTTCTGTAATTTTGTGGTTACAATGCACAGAGCAGGGGAAGCAGTAACTGCTTATATATTTTGTTTCTGTTAAGCCTCTGCAGTGAAGCCAAAGGCAGATTATATTAAATGATTTAATTACTGTCACATCAAAAGTAGCTGTTATGGTGTATTCTAGGGGTGATTTAGTGAATGTTTGAGCTGTGAATACAGTGTGATAAATTAGACAGATGGTATCATCCATACCTTAGAAAAAAGTAAGTCATGAAAATATATGACCAAAAGAGGGTGCCAGAAACTTGTGAAGCCTTTAGAAACTAATCCAAATCACATGTTGCTCTAAGTAGTATTCACATTGTTAACTTAAGAGACTGACAATAATAAAGAAATGTTACAGTTCAATTAAGAGTACAAATACAAGCACTGAACAAGTGTTGCAGGTTTAAACTAAAAATGCCCAAATAAAAAATGTTCAATCAGCGGAGACAGTAGTAGGAATACAGTATTGTATGAAATATCCTAAAGTTAACACTGCAGTCATGTGGAAAGGTTGGATGAAACATTTCAAAATGCTTACCGCTTGAATTTATTTGTGCTGTATCCTGTTATGTTGGCATGCTGTCATTTTGGCTCCACCATAGATTCATTTCCTGATAAATGCTTGTTTCTAGACTTGAATCTGAACAAGCACCTTTCACTAATATACTGTAATTAGATGTAATGAAATAATTTTACACACTGATGTTGGAGCCATATTGGCAGCAGGTCAGTTTTTAAAACTGAGAATTTTGATAATAACAGTAGTGGTTAGATTATCAAATAGAAAATGCTGAGGAAGTTAATGTACAGCTGTGCTAAATATTATTCTGTGCCAGGAAATACAGGGAGTCTGGATTCAATTTACCATTGCTTATTAATATGTCTAGCCCAAATAACATGCTTATTATCTCCACCTGTAGTCCTGTGGCTTTAACGTACTAAAGTCATGTTAAATCTTGTAAAAGAATGGTGTGAGAGTCAAACTTGCCCTGACACACACCTGAAACGTTTTAAAAGAAATTGTACTAAAACAGACTCCTGTGAATTACAGACTGCAGACCTCCAGCTTGTAAAATGTGTTTTATTTTAATATAGATAGATACTGTTGGCACTCGTTTCTATTCATGCTCTGAATGTGGGTTGTGCTGAACAACCTATCAAGCAGGTAGTTTGAGAAGTCAGGTGGCTCAGATTCTGGGAATGTAATTTCTGCAGTACAGTGGGAGTATAGGGATGACACTAACAACTGAACACAAACAGATTTCCAGAAAACCAGGTTTAGCTAAAATAGTCTACAATTTAACATTTATTGTTTTTCAGATGAGCATTTAAATATTTAGGAACATTTGTTGTATAATCAATTTGGAATGTGACACAACAGTTGTCTCTGCTTTTATAAATATTAGGTTTAATAGTGAAATATCTTGACATGCCTATTTTTGTCCTGTGAAACACACACAGTCATAGTTCTGGCCCCAGTTTCCTGCGCCTCTCTTTTTGTATGTCGCTTTATTCAGCATGGCTGGTAGCTCTGCAGGTACACTACTATTAGGGTTGGAACGATTTACGATAATTTCGTTGAAAAGGCAGTGAGTGAAAGCAGCAGTGAGTGCTCTCTTTCAAAACAGCTTAACAAAAAAGAAAAAAACACTACAAGTTCAGTATGTTTCGATATTCTTGGAGAAAATGGAGGTACCCAATGTGCACAATGTTACACTAAGGTTATACCAACAGAAAACAATTTTAGAAAATAGCAGGGAGGCTGTGTTTTTCTTGCAGCCATGTGTACACTGTAAACTATTAATGTACAATTTAAATTGATTTATTATTTCTTTATTGTGTGCAGTATATGGAAGGTACTGTATGGTACCTATAGTTTGTAAGTGCAGCAAAATGAACTATGTTGTTTTGTATACTATTAAGTAGTTAAAAAGAAAGTGTGCTAAATCATTTCAGAGGTTTTCAGTATTGTCCCAACCCTAATATTTATTGTGTCCAATTCTCAAACACTGAGACATTTGAATCTGAGAATGAGCCACTATTTATTTTTTGAATTAGTTGCAGTTGCCAGGAAGCTTTCTTTTCTTTCTCCTATCAACAGAAGCAATTCCAAATAACCCATTTAAAAGAAAATATAAAGGCATAGGACCACAGTTCTGCTTAAAAACAAAACAAAACAAAATAATGATCTAATCTTTTGTCAAAACCCTTTCTAGATGGTCACAGCTGTGCACTGATTCCTTTTCATGTGGTGTTCTCCTGCGGATCCACGTGCAAACGTGTCTCACCGTCTAGGCTTTCCCTGTTATCAACTATTCACTGTGTTAGGTAGTTATATAAACCCCTATTGTGAATGCTTTGAAAATAATCTGTCAATAGCATTCTGTTGCATAGTGTATTGTATGTGGGCAATAGTAACCATAATCTTTATCAGAGAAGAGGCAGTCGTTTCTAGTAAAGCAGGAATGCACGATAGAAAATTACCGTCTCGAAGGTTGAGGTTACTAGCTGTATGTTCCTGTTATGTCTGCAGGAAAGGGACATTTAGAATTGCTTTCCTGTATAAATAAAAAGCTCTGAAAGTATTCTAAAATGAAAAATAACGAACATAAAATTAGTAAATGACTATAGGCCCACAAGTATCAATCCTGAATAGACTGGACTTTGTTTTATCTTTGCTAACTCCTGCACAATGAGGCTAATTATACCCAATAGCCATCTGCTACCTGGCTTCCTGCCACGTGCCCAGGACAGAGGATTGGGATGAGAAAGTGGCCATTCAGTCCATCGCTGAGGTACAGCTTTATTATTTGACAATACCAGAGAAAACACATGACTATGGAGTCACATTTTGCAAACAGACTTTATGTTTATTATCATTTTTATGTTTCGTCATTATCAAATAAAGAAAAGTGTTTTATATTTAAAGATGGCATCTGCATTTTAATAGAATTAAATTATTTGGACAAGAGTTGTATTTCAATTCAGACAAATAAATGTGTTTTATTCTTTTACTGCTGGGAAATATTCTTTTAAATAGGCTTTTAAAAGGCAAGACTTGACTGATACTAAAATAAACAAATCTGAGAAAGTGTAGCACATGAAATGGAAAGATGATATTTAAGGGGGGGGGGGTTGTTATCAGTATGAAATTGTAATTCATTTTTGGTTAAGGTAATTGTAATGACAATAGGGGACTAATGTCTGACTAATTCATGGCAGCAGAGGACAGTTTCAGAGGACTTTGTTATAAATTGGACAGGTACAAAAAAAGAAAGCAGGCACAAGCATGCAACAATTTCAATTTTCAGTTTGGTACAGTACAGGGACAAAAACCTTCATTCTTTGTTGAGACGTTTTGTTGATGTCGTACGCCCTGTGCATATGCATGATAACATCCTGGGCAGTCAGCCAATATCCTGTTCCACAGAAGGGGTGTGCCGATACTTTATTTTCCCAGTAATTACCTTTAAAATATGTGAAGTTGCTAGGCATTAATTAAATGGCATAAAAAAGTGCTAATTGCTCAACACAAAACAATGCTGCCCCTCTGTTTCCCTTGTTTACATAGTTATTGAGTATCAGTAACAATCTGACAGTATTATTTAACACCAAGCCTGTTGTGTTCAAATTAACAAAAATGTGATTTATATGTTATGAGTAGGGTCCTACGTTTTATGTGAAACTGTTTTTTTCAGTTGTAATTCAATTGCTAGCCCCTAGATGTCCCTGCAGCCACTCCAGTTATAGTAATCGAATTCACAATTAAGAAATCAACACATTACGCTTTGACTAATTAGAAAAATAATAGCTAATTATGATGAGTGTAAATGGTAATTGAATAAATTGATGCGTTAAAAGAAAGATCGAGAAACCTAAATAATGACCACATAAAAGCCCTTGCCAGCAATATGTGGGCAAATAATTTTCTGAAACAGACAAGCTGGTTGCAACCGTTAAAGCAATTGTTTAAACATTACCCAAGCAGAAAACTACGTTTTAAAGACTTCCTGACAGAAGCAATCCAACAAGAAGGCTGTACTTTACCCATAAAGTTGCCACCTGAGCCGTGCATAACACGATAATTCTGCTGCTGAATATCATTCCAAATACATCATTTTGTGGAAAAGGAAATGCACATTTCAGCAAACACTGTAGTGTTAAAGGACCTCCAAAATCGCTTAAAGATGTGCAAAGTTTAAAATCTCAACTCTCCCTAATTGCAACGCATGCCAAGGGACTGGTGGATTTGATTCAGTGGTTTGAAAGCCATGAAGTGAGAGTCAAACAAACATATAACAAAGTTGCAGAATTAATAAATACATACCGAGCAATGGCACAAGAGATACACACCACAGACGCCACAATAAACAAACCATGTGTAAAAACCTCCCATGATGTTTCTGAAAAACTGACTCATTATTACAACCTGGATCAATGCAAAAAGAAACCAAGTTTTTTTTCAACCAGCTCATAACTTTCTGATGGCAGTAAGGATGTTCGATCCACAACAAGTGTAGTTAGGATCTGGAAGCCCTCCCATTATATTCTATTCCAGGATTTGATGCTGACTGTAAATCAGAAATGGATAAATAATCTACCATATGCAAAAGAAAACGGCAGTCGAATGACTGAATGAATTTTCGATTAAAGCTGAAGAATTATTTCCAAATTTAACACGAAAGGCTAAAATTTGTTTGTCAGTTGTTACCAATTCTGTAGATGCTGAAAGAAGTGTTTCCTCATATGGCCAAGTTTTTACAGAACAATGTCAGTCTATGAAAGAAGGCTGAGTTAACCAACTGACTATGCTTAAGTTTAATAGCAACATTTAATGCATGGGAAATTTTCTTTCATGAAACTGTAAATGAAACATAATGTGCTGCTTGCTTGTTGTTGTTATTATTATTATTATTATTATTATTATTATTATTATTATTATTATTATTATTATTATTATTATTATTATTATATTATTATTATTTTATTTATTATTAAATTATAATAAAATATGTATGTTACAGTATTGATGTTATGATTTCAGTATTTTAGGTAAATTGTTCTGGGAATCAGTGCTGTTTTTTTAAATATTTTGTTGACAAATGATGTGTTCCTACTAGTAAACTGAAACATTTAAATGATTTTTTTACACATTAAGAAATAATGTTGATTAAGATGTATTGTTAATAAAGGGATGCATGCCTATTGTCTGGAGCTGCTGCTGCCAATGCCAGTGCGCGTTAATAGAATGACTAATTGAGATGATTAAAAGAATCGGGAGATTATTTATTAATCAACAAGTGGTTTCATTAAGCAGACTACATGAGCACCTTGCGGTGGGAGGAATGAAGAGCAGCCTAAGAAAGCAGGTCGGGTAAAACGCAGGACCCTATTTCTGAGCGATTTTTTTTTTGGTCCTTTTGATATGAAATCTTTTTTTTTTTTTTTTTTTTTCGTTTCCTTAGAAGTGCGTCATCTATGCAGTGAATTGTGGGATTGTAGTCCTTGGCAATTCGTTATGTCTGATTAAACACGACAAAGAAAAACATCCCATTTTATGCAGCGGCAACTTGAGTTAAATTTAACATAAGGTTACATTTACATGACGAATCGGTTGCATTTGCTAGTTTTGCAATGTATTTTCAATGTCAGTTTACGGCCTCGGTACAATAGTAAACATGTCAGCACTCCGGATGAGAGGAACATTCTCTCTCAAGTGGCTTTTAAAACACTCAGTGCACAAGTTCGTTGACTTTGATAGGTAGCGTAAAGGTGAGGTAAGGACAGCTTTTCTTGTTTTGAAATCAACACATTAATCAATAGGTGTGTTTTGATTTATTTAATACCTGCCGACCATATATTTCCTAAAGGTAAATACATTAGGTGTCGGTTATTAGCAACCCTGATAAAGACAACTTTCAGTTATTAACAGCATTTTCACAAAAAACAGTCCCATCGCATAGACTTTAATGTTAATGGATTTCGGATATTAGCAACCATTTGCCGCTTAATGACAAAAAATTTTTTACAATTCTTACGGTTAGGGCACACACACAAATTAATCGCGCACACGCATCACAGCATCTGTTCATATGTCAGTTTTCATAACGCAGCTGTACATTTATTGAGCCTGATTGTCATCTGTCATCATGTTTTCAAAACGTGTAGACCTTTCTAGCTAAACAAGTACTGGTAGCAGAAAAGTTTGGCATCTCAAAATCTGTTGTATCCCACACTTTGAAATTGACTACGAACCTGCACGCAAACATTTACAGCTTGAGATGGCGGATCATAAAAAAACAAACATTGGGCAACTGCTTCTTTTAAAACGATACTTCTGTATTAATTGTAAGTCCTGTATGCCAAGTGTGTTTACTGTTTAAGGATATTGATAGTACGTTGTTGTAGTACTATGTGTACAATACAGTACATTTTTTAGTTATACACATCTGTGTAGTATTAGTGAACAGTTGTTTGTTGTGATATTTGGTGTTTTTCTTCTTTATTTTTTAACACTGTAATGAACCAAGACGTATTTCAGTGCGCTGTTTCTACAACTATACACTTGAAAATGTGGCTTTTTGCTTAATAACAACGTTCAGTTAATAACAATGTTTGCTGGGAACCGAGACGGTTCTATTAAGCAGCATCTACAGTAATTGGAAAGTACAAGTATGGCACACCCCTGTTCGCCAGACCTGCATTCTGTTGGTGTGGACTGTGTCCATCAATTCCTCAGGCAGGCAGTGAATGGTGCATTAAATATTAGAAAGTCTAGGAGAATAACAAAGTAAAGTATATCATCACTCAGTTGAATTTTCGTGTGGATTCGAATAGGCTAATTTTTTGTTCAGCCACATCCTTTGGCAGTGATTGCAATTTCAGACAACAGACCATGCTGTAGGCAATAGGGAACAACCTGTCACATTTATAATTTAACTTAGTTTAGCTGTGAAAATGAATCGTGATGAGCTATCTCTGTTCACCTCAATGTCTTTACCATTTACAAATATAGTTATTGTTAAATTGGTGTGCGGTATTCTTGAAGTGGTTATAGATGCATTACCAGTTGAGACAAAGGGGCTGGTGAGGTCACACTCCACTCCATCCAGGGGCGCCAGAGCCAGAGTAGCTGTGGTCTCCCACTTTTAAAAGTGGAGGGACCATGCCCCCTTACTTTTTGACAAAATAAACATGTGCACACTAGCTCGCACCGCACCACTGTCAAAGTTTTGTATGTTTTTTATTAGGCTACTGTCGCTTTAATTATCTCTCTGGGCCCCGTCCCGTACAAACATGGGTAAATATTTCTTATTAGGCATCGTTATTATGTGTTAATTCAGTGGGGGTTCAGTAGCAGAGCAGAGAGCCCATTAATAATAATTAGAAAAGCATTCTTTACATTTTGGGAGGCTGTACCCATTGCTTGTATTTCTGAAATGTGTATGTATAGTAAGTAGGGCTGTATTTTTTTCCCTGGTAAAAAAAATTGCTTATTTCACAATATTTGATAGTATAAAAATAGGTATTTCAAGATATTTTACCATAAAATTAATGTTAAAGCAGAACAAAATTGTGTTGTCCACAAAATGATTATACATCAAGTGTGCCTAAATATTTAAATGCTTACCTGAAAAACAGCACATTGTAAAAATGTAATTTTTTTTTTTATGTTCACCTTGTAAATAAAGTAATACAAACAAATGTTATAAAAGTTCTTTAAAATAGGTATAGAAAAAAAGTTTATTTCAATGCGTGTGTTGCCCAGGCAGTAATGTAATTTACAGTTGATATCAATTTGTAAATGTTAGAAAATCTACATTATTTCTTTTATAATTTGATATTTAAGTTTCGGTTTAGTTTTCTTGACTATGAGGCCGCTGTGGGATACATCCCCCAGTTTAGTGGCAGGCAAACAGACAGACAAAGCTTTCAGTGTGCAGTCTTTACTTTTTTCCCCTGTTTTATTTAATATATAATTTGCCACAACAGTTTGGGACTGACAAACTGCTGGTTTAGACAATACCAAAAGTAGGCTTAATTCTTAAAACTTAATTACATGTCTTTGTAATTTAATGTGCAGAATTAAAATACAGTACTTGGGAATCTCTTTGTTAACACTCGTATTCGCTTTCTATTCGGGAAGGTCATTATAAATACAGTGCTCCCTCGCTATAAGACAGGTTTCAGGGGACATACAATATGAGCATGATAACCGAAGAGCACATTAGTGAAGCAAAAATGTAACTTTTCTGTGAATTAACCATGCATAAAGTACCATGCAATCAACGATATCTTTTTTACATAAAAAAAGGCCACATCCCCAGTCATGGACTATTTTAATTAGCAGTTTTTTAAACTATAAATAGACTGGCTAAACGGCGGTCAGGAGTTTAGTTCAAAGTGACAGACAAGCAAACCAAGTGCGAGAAGGAGATGGGGTTGGGAGTGGGAATGGGCTCGCCCCAGGTTTGGCTGCCGGAGCTGGGCTGAAGTGTCTCGTCTCCCAGAGAAAGCCGCAGCTCCTCTCGCAGCAAAAAGTAAATACATTAGGAAAGATAACCACGTAATAGGGCTAATGTTTATTTAGTTATAAAACTAATGCTGAATAAGATGTCTGTGTTACAAAGTGCCAGCGCAGCTTTTCTTCAGTTCAGATACTGTATCAAAGGGAAGAAACAGAAATGGAAGTTAGACTGAAGTTGTTATAGTTTGTATTTACTGTAGAAATACTGCATGAGTCACTAGTGTGGGGAATTGGGGGACATGCTGTAGGAGCGTTATAACCGAGAGCCTTATAGCGAGGGAGCACTGTATTACAAAATAGTCTGCATTGTAAATGTTTGTCACGTTACCATTTACTTTCCACTTCAGCGTAATTGTGTGCAGTTTAAAATGTTTACAACATCAAAAACATTAACCACTTTTCCCAAGATAAAACTGTAATAACTAACAATGATAAACTTTTTTTTATTTTTTATTAAAGCCAGCATGAAAATTATCCAAAGGGACTCTATAACTTTCTGTTGCTTTGCACTTTATGTAGACGCTTTCTTTACTTCCTTCATTTTTTGTTTTGCAAGTAAGAAATGTATCCATTTCAAACACTGAAAACGTTCAATCAGCCACTACTGCTGTTAGTAAAATGCCGCTGCGGTAATAAATAAAACAAAACTCATCAAAGTATGAGTAATGTGATTAGGGTACTATTTATGATTACCGCAGCATTAGGACTTCTAAAAAATGCAGAAACGCTGTGCTTCACTAATATGGCAAGTTGGAAACAGCAAAGACCTTGAGCAGCACAGAGCACTCTCCAGGCACAATTGCCAGACAGACACCTGCTTCACAGATATATCAGTGGAAATCCACCTGTACGCATGCGTGAATTCGATTGTGTGGAACATGTGGACGTGATAGATTCTGTGTGTGTTTTTGTTTTTTTTCTATACACAATGAAATAATTGTATACACTGTTTTAGAGAATATATAATACTGTTAAATTGTTATTTTCTTTTACTTTTTATTTTATTTGTGCATTTCTGAGTTATGCTAAGAAGTACCCCCAGGTGAAAATCCCTGATCTAGTGTATAGGGAAATAAAAAGGTTTGGCAACAAGACAAATGTATGGCAATTTTTTTTTTTTTCTGTTGTTAAAGCAGCCACTGGACTTTATGCAAGTACAGGCTCAGTCTCATTTTGTGATAATTCTGTATAACAAAATGCAGCAAGTTGCCTATTATGTCTTAGGTTGATTGATCAACACCTGTTAAACCATCTTTCTGTGCCAGGGCTTTTTTACATTTTAAACCCAAACATTTTGTTGTACTTTTTGTTGTACACGCTTTTGGAAAGGCTCCAGTGCCGTTGACTCCAGCTAGTGATCATATGTCCCTGTCCTGGTTAGACATCATTTACCTCAGATTAGGCCAACACATGCATCAAAGAGCATTACAAACCTTACTACCACTTACTAACAATTGTATTTAGCTGCATTTTCCACAACTTTTGTTTTTTCCATCTTATTTTCTCATGTGTAGGCTCAAGCGGCAGGCTCTCCTCGTTCCTCCCCCAGTCACGGTGCTAGTCGCCCAATGCCAATGCCAGTCCGCTCCACATCAGCTGGCTCCACCCCCACACACACCCCTCAGGACTCGCTGGCAGGAGTGGGGGGCGATGTGCAGGAAGCCTTCGCGCAGGGTGAGTGGTGACAGTTCAGTAGTGCATCCCGTCTGTATTAAAAGGGGTGTCTGGGAGCTTAATGCATGCAGTTATGAAAGTGATTTTAATGAGATGTACCGGTAGTTTGACTTTATGGCAGACAAGGAGTTTTTGTAATGAGGGGCTACCAAAGGCCTATATTCGTTGACATTAGCAAGATGGGTATGTAACCTTTTTTTTTTTTTTTTTTTTTTTTCAAATTAGTATATTTTTAATATTAATGTCATTTTAAAAGGTTAAACAGAATATGATGAGATTTTATTTTATTTTTCCAGTATTTATAGGACAGAGAAGTTTTATGTGAGGTTAAAGACTCCAACACGCAGAGTAAATTGACAGACTTGTGTTTCGAGATAACAAAGTTATAGCCCTTTTAGGAACATTTCCTGTCTGTGTATGAGAACGTTATTCTTAATCACATCCATATAAGATTCTTTGATTTTAATGGCCTGTCAATGAAATGCTGTAAGAATCTGGCTTTAAAATGGACTGTTCACCTTTGGGGCATAAATTATAATCAATCAAGGCGACAGAGGCCTAATAAAACTTGCTGTTTTAAGCTTAAAGGAAATTTAGAACAAGGTGATTTAAACATTAGCCGGTATGAGGCACAGTTTTTTTTTGAGCCTTGTTATTTGTTACTGGAGGGTTGTCCAATGGATGACTCTTCCATATATGTCTCAATTGAAGGTTTTTAATGGGTTTGAAAGTCTGGAGGAACAACCTGTAGTCTTAGGTTGAATCATGTACAGTCAACAGTCAAAATACTTGCACTGAAGCTGTTTCATAGTGTGGTTACTACTGTTTAGTCAGCTCTTTTAGTGCGGTTTTCAGCCAAAAAGGTTCAACTGCAGTGTTGGTTTCTCAGTAGGAGGGATTCTCCCCTTTTAATCGTTTTGAACACTTAAACACAGCAGTCATTTTCATTTTCATTTTCATTGTTCAGTGTATTTATAATAATATTTATAATTGTCATGCAAAAAATCTCTTTCTATGTTCTGGTTTAATGCACAGGAGGCCGGAGGAACCTTCGCAATGACTTGTTAGTGGCAGCTGATTCTATCACAAACACCATGTCCTCCTTGGTGAAAGAACTTCATTCAGGTAGGACAGTGTTAATAATCAGTGTTGTTGTTAAACATGCTGTTGAACTGGAGATCACTCGAGGCAAATGAAAAGCTGGAAAAACATGATCAACGTTCATAGAGTTCTGTAGTTATTCCACACATTAGGATGATGGAATAACCATTGAGTTCCGCGAAGGGATCAGGTGGGTTGTTTACAGCAGTACTCAGGAGTGAAAATTAATATAAAGTTCATAGAGTATTTTATTTATATAACTAGTGCAGTGCATGGAAGTTAAATTCCTTGAATGAGTCTGAAATAGTTCCATTAAAATAAAAACAATTCCATGCCATGTCCAAAGTGAATTAGCAACATGAATACACTGAAAACAAGTCCATCCTATTAGTCCGAATTGCCAACCTGTATGAACTGTATAACATAAATACATGTTGGTATTTAATCCAGTGCATGCTGTTAAATTTTTTTTTTTTTTTACCTAAATTACATTTTGTTTAAATGAATAGCATACTATTTTGCAAATAATTGTGCTTTTATTGGTTTTTACATTAAAGTGGTCAACTTGACATTTCTAATTGTACTCCTGATTGATACACCTGCAAAACTGTGAAACTTTACTGAAATACAAATTGAATTAAAAAAAACAACAAGGGCTCCCTAGTGGCGCATTTGGTAAAGGCGGTCTGCGTGGAGTGCAGGATATGCCCTATAGACCTGGAGGTCAGCAGTTCAAGTCCAGGCTATTCCACTGCTGACTGTGGATGGGAGTTCCCAGGGGGTGAGGCACAATTGGCCAAGCACCGTCTGGGGGAGGAGGGCTTAGGTCAGCCAGGGTGTCCTCTTCTCACCGTGCACCAGTGACCCCTATAGACTGGCCGGGTGCCTGCAGGCTTGCCTGTAAGCTGCCCAGAGCTGCGTTGTCCTCCAACGCTGTAGCTCTGGGTTGGCTGCATTGCAGGCCTGCAGAGTGAAAAGAAGCAGTCGGCTGTTTCGGAGGACAGCGTGTGTTCATCTTCACGTCTCCCGAGTCAGTGTGGGGGTGGTAGCAGTGAGCTGGGTGTAAAATACAATTGGCTATTTCAAATTGAGGGAAAAAAACAAGGTAAATTAATTGGCGACTACTAAAATTAAACAAAAAAAAAAAAAAAAACAGGGAGGCATAATGGCACAAATTAGGTAGTTGAACTGTGTTTTCAAAAAATGTACAGTACATGTGTAGCGCATACCATTTTTACATGTTAAAAGTACAGTGCAGGTATATGTAGTGAACATCATGGATTGTGTTGTATTCTTTTGGCTTTTAGATGAAGGTGGTGAAGATGAGGAGGATGGGAAGATGCAGAATGGAAAAGACCGAGGCAAGTCTCAGCTCATCTGATGTTGTTTCTAAAAGGGAATTGGCAAGACCTATAGACCCCGTTCACACTACTGTGCTGGCCCAGAGATGCCTCAGATTTAGGTTTGCAACCCCGTTCACATTTGCAGTTTAAGGCGCCTTTGCGCGTTCACATATGTGACTGAAAAGCAGCCCTAAAATGTGGTGACTTGCTTGTTTTTTTGGGGTTTTTTTATGAAACGATAGCCTGCACTCAGAATTGAAGAGCTACCGGGATATACAGTAATCCTTGATTTGTAGCTGATGTCTCCTATTAATATACAGTAATCCCTCGCCAACCGTGGGGGTTACGTTCTTGAAAACCCCCGCGGTTGGCAAAACCGCAGTTGGTAAATACTAGATCTTACGGGAAAATAAAGGGTTAGGTTCTCCACGGCCGCGGTTACACTTATCAAAGCCTGTCTAAGTTGCATTTTCCTTCACTAAATACAAATGAAAAACACAGTAATATAAAAACAATGCAAATACTATAACATACTGGGTAATGTAACATGTAAAAAGTAATCAAATTATAACATAATAATATAGTAATGTTTTATTTACCTTGAATCCTTAGAGTTGAAGGCCAGGGTGTTGTTGACTGGTGACAATTACGCTAAGTTAACATGGAGCAACAAGAACACATCCGCATACTACTATGACTAGTACACGAGACAAAGCGAGAGATGATGCTGGTACTTGGTACTGGGAGATGCTGGCGAGATGGGAGCGCGGAAGAATACACACAACGGCGCAGAAGCAAATGCAGATGCATCATATGTTTCCGTGCAAAACTGCGTATACAGAAATCTATACTCCGCAGTTGGCAAATTGGTATTCAAAAGGAAAACCGCGTATACAGGAATTCCGCGGTTGGCAAGTACACTGTTGTAGAGGGATTACTGTATATTTCTTTCAATGCAGCACAGTAACAATTTTATATATTTAAAAAAAAAAACATACATTATTGACTTACTGTTATGGTGTATAAAGGGTTGACGGTCTGAGCTTACCCCCACCCACAATCACATTATTCTTGTAAGAACACAGAGTTGTGTTTTTTTTTTTTTTTGTAACGGATATTTCACAGACTACAAATGATTGTCACTGACTGACATTCACAAGACAAGCTCACAACTGACCACCTAATACTAGTACTACCGCTCCCTCCTAAGGAAAGACACGGCATTAAATACATGACACATGTTTTTTCTCATTTGTACATATTTGTTTACAAACACAATCGTTAAACTATTCTGTTGTTTACTCGTTATTATTATTAGGCTTAAGCTGTCTTGGGAAGCCTATTGTTACTGTAAAGATTATTATTATTATTTATTTTTAGTTATTTTTATAATTTTTTCTCACAAAACTGTTTCTGTTTGCCTGCAGTGTAACCACTCAACATAAAATCAACATGGCTGGTGTCATCACGTGTAGATTACAGTTCAGATGCAAAGAAAAATTGCACTCCTGTGTCTACCAACATGGCAGCCTGGCACATTTTTCAAAATATTCTGGGGAACCAGTAAACCGATTGATCTGAAACTTTGCATATGTCATGCACCAAACCTGCTTCGACTTGGCGAAGCAGAAGTTGCTGCAATAACTTTTACTGTCAAAATGGCTGCCACCAAATTCGCCAAAACGCATCCAAACATCAAACCGCTTAACCTGCTAACTCCTAACTCGGAAGGTGTCATCCTGGAGACAATGGAATTCAAATATGACAAAAAGATGTTCTTTTGTAAAACAAGATGCTCGCCAGGCCTATGTTATCTTCTTAAATTTAAAACTGCTTCAGTTGAAAAATGGTTTATATGATTAACTCCAAAGTTGACAAGCATCATACCTTTGTCAATACAATTGACTTTTTCAAAAATGGTGTTTGTGTGTAAAGCAAGATGGTCGCCTGACACATTTCCTTAAAATCCTTTCAAAATCTTCGGTCAAATGTAAAACTAGCTTATAACTCCTTACAAAGTGCAGATAGGTTAATGGTTGCTATGGAACACATATAAGAAACCATATGCGCTCCATCCAAAAATGACTGCCTGCGACCTTTTACTCTCCTTAAGTTAAAATGTAAAACTAGCTTGTAACTCCTTACAGAGTATGTATAGGTTAGTGGTTACTATAGAACACAGATAGGGACCCATATATGCTCTATCCAAAAATCACCATCCCTGTGACCTTTGAAAATTAGCTTATAACTCCTTACAGTTTGTACATAAGGTCATGGTTACACATGGTGTTTAAAGTTATAAAGCATTGTGAGATAATGAACTAATACAGTATTTTGAATTGAAACTGCTCCATAAAACTCATCTGTTGCTGACACTTGTGCTGCAGTGCTACAGCTTGCCAAAATATCCAACTGGTACTGAGCTTGGAAGCCATAAAACTGCCTGACACTTTCAGTTATCATTGTCATTATTATTATCTAGTCCCTAAACATTACCAGTAAAGACACTTTGCTCAACAACATGCACGATACATAGTAAACACTAATGCAGTCAGCGGTCGGATATCTGTTATCCAGACATGTTTTACTGCCCTTGTATTAAGAATAAAATCAATCCCAATTTTATATCTATACTGTGTGTGTGTGTCTACATATATATAACAAATTAATGCACTTGCCCATCACACACGATTTCCGACTCACCAGTTTTCTGATACAATTGTTTTCAGTGTTACAATTGATCTGAATATCTGTCACAGCCTGGGTTTCTTTTTTATTTATTTTTTTAATTCTCTCTAATACCAAATCTGTCTATCTTATATTGTGCAGTTACACCACGCACAGTTGTGTGTGTGCATTTTCATTTGCAAGTGAACTGTGACATTAGGGCCATATCAAGCACTACATTCTGCAGCTTTGAATACTGACTTCGAATACTGTTTTAATTCTGGAAACATTTATTTATTTATTTATTTTTACACCTTTTGCTAAATTGCATTACCTTTTATGTTTCACGAAGTTCTATGCATGGGTAACATTTTGCTGTTGGGTCGTTAACGGGGAATTTTACATACTGCTACAGTCCGTCCGGTTTTAAAAGTATGCACTGTTTTACAGTTCATTTGTCAAGTCGTCTCTTTTGGCAAGTGATATTTTCAGAATCCTGTCGTTCTGAATTAATATGCTACTTCTGATAAAACAAATATAATACTGTACTAACAAAACCAATACAGTACATCTAAATGGAAGCCTACTTATTTTAAAACACAGTCCTTTCAGGTATGTATTTTTGATAGTGGCCGTTTTTCAGTGAACACAAAAAGATGCAACAGTTGGAACAGGCCAAAATATAATAATCAGATATGCATCACACGTGTTTAACTGTCACTGAACTTTATAGTGTTGGATATGTGAATGCTGACTGTAATCACAGTAACAGGCATTGAAATATCACAGTGCGGGTCTCACCCTCACATGGCGCATCAACGATCTTAATATTTCTGGAATGGAACAGTTTTTTTTGTGTGTGTGTGTAAAAGCAAGCATCTATGAAATTATGTAGTTATGTATATCGTTGCGTGCGAAATAAACAATGGTAGCTGAATGTGCCAAGTTGCCAGCATTATTGAGAATCATAATCCTGTTTTTCTATTTATCGCTTACTTACTAAATAACAGGAAGGTCATCGTGAGAAGTTAAGCATAATTGTGAATGTACTGCAGCTCGTGTATTATGTGAAAGAAACAACCTGAGTGTTAACCCACTGAAATTTTTTTTTCATTTTATTTAATATTTTTATAATTAAACTTGTATGATTTAGAAATAATTGCCGTTCAGTACTGACACACTACCGTCTTGGGTAGCAGAGAATTCAGCTTTCTATTTACCTTTCACGCGTGTGACAGTATGGGAGTGTCTAGTGAGGTATGCAACCACATTGTTCATGTGATACAAAAAGGCCGACCATAGTAAAGGCCGGTAAGGATTACAGGCCCTGGGCGACACTGACATGGCGGCCTGAATCTGGACCGGCCCTGGGCTGCCTTCTTTTTTGGAGCGTTCACATGTGAGAAAATTACAAGGGTAACCGGGGTCCTTGTAGTGTTCAGTGAATGTAACCCTCCCTGTGAGAGGAGCATGTGTGTGTTCGTAAATCTGTGGCGCCACCAGTGATACGGATAGCCCTGGTGTGGAAAATCTAACCACCCTTCACTTTTAATTTGGCTTATTTGAACCTTCACTAAGAAATGTTCTATATAAAAGTAAGTCCTACCTTAATGTAACATACCATCCATAATATTGTTTTTTATTCACATAACCAATATGTATTTTTTCCACATTACAGGTTAAGTGAGAAGAAACAAAACTAAACAATCCAAGTAAGTACGGTAGTGCATTAGTTTTTGTCTGTGTATATTAATTACAGAGATGTGATTTCACAGCATACCAAAATATCCTAAAGAGCAATTCAATTGTATGTTTGGGCGGATAAACACACACACGCACACACACACACACACACACGCACACACACACACATACACACATTTTAAATGTCAATAAAATAAAGTATAGCGATTTGAAATGAGCATATGTGACAGGTGGCTTTCCGTGCGCAGGTGTAGTTGGTGCAGTGCTTAGGAATAACACACACAAGACAGTGAAAGTTCAATAAAACAGCTCGTTTATTTGGCTGGGTTGCGTGTCAGCAACACTTACATAATAAGCACGGGCGCTACACAGCAATGTGTATAGCTCTGTGCAAAACAAGGGTTTCAGTCACAAAACAATGAGACACTAATACAACACAGACACGGCCACTTCTGTAGATAGTGAGTGCTCTTGTGCAGGTGTGGTGGAACACAACAGTTCCTGAAATAGTAGTGCAGTGTAGTCCGGGTTTGTTGCTGGCTTGTAGCGACAGCTCCCAGTTAGTGTTTAGCCATCTAACAGTGAAATTACAAAACAGAACAACAAAACAAACAAAACATGAAACACTCACGATAATAAATTACTTCCGTCTCCTATACAGGTCTTTTCAGTAACCACATCAAGGGAACAGATTACATCATCACAGCCCCTATTACACCTTCAGTCACGTCCCTACTCCAAGTAATTTCTAGTGCCAAAGTGGGATGGTTGCCTCAGACTGATCCACGACATCAAACAGGTCAACATGCTGTTGCAGTCAATCAGGCCAGGCAACTAGTTCACCACGGTGGACCTCAAAGACACCTATTTCCACATCCCCATAAAGTCAGCCCACAGGAAGCACCTGTGGTTTGCCTTTCAGGGAACAGCATACAAGTTCCATGTCTTGCCATTTGGCCTTTCCCTAGCTCCCTGATCCTTCTCAAAGTTCATTGAAGCTATCCTGTTCCCATTGGGACTCAAAGGCATCAGAGTGCCCAATTATCTGGACGACTGGCTCATTTGTGCCTAGTCTTCAGCACAGGCAGAAGCCCACATGGAACGCTAGGAGTGTGCTTGGACTCTTGGTCCATGCTGTCCACTCTGTCGGACAGCAGAGTGTAGAGAATAGCCGCATGTTTGGAGCTCTTTCAGCTCAACAGAATGCTCACGGTAGTGACATTCCAGAAGCCAGGGCTTTGTGGCAGTAGCTTTCCAGACCCTTCCACTGGGTCTCCTGTATGCCCCCTTCTGCAGGCCTGGTTCAACAGCAGGGTTTTTCATTCCGTGTTGAACCACGACTGCCTATTGACAGTGTCTCATCACTGTCTAAAGGCACTCTCTTGGTGGAAACAGCCGGCCAAATCTACACCTCGGCATAGCACTGAGCAGTGTCACGAGAGGCCTGGGCTGGGGCGCTGTATGGAATAGCAGGAATGCGCATGGTGTCAACTTTTATTTTATTTATATAATTTATAAAGTGCATCAGATCACAAAGTGATTTCAGAGCGCTGTACAATGTCCTAAACACAGTCTTACATATCAGCCTGTCTAGAAATGATGCAACACATATAAAATTAAATATTAAATAAAATAAGCATAAACGTACACACAGCAGAGATAAAGATATCGAATTAGAACTCAATAGACTTCCAGATTTAGCGCAATTTACTAACAAAAATATTTTTTGTTTTTTTTCTGAATGGAATAATCTCTGAGGTGAGGCGGAGTTCAGCTGGAAGAGCGTTCCAGATCCTTGGACCAATGACTGAGAATGCTCGGACACCAAACAGTTTTAATTTAAAACATGGCTGGCGAAAGATCATAGTATTTGAAGACCTCAGATTCCTGTTTGGGTTGTAAATCTGCAGTTTTTCAGCTAAATATTTTGGCCGTTGTTGGTAGAGAGCTTTGTGGATTAGACAAAGTAATTTAAACTGGGCTCGTAGTTTGACTGGGAGCCAGTGTAAATCAAGCAATATCTGGGAAGTATGGCCTCTGATACAGACCATTCAAGAGTCTAGCTGAGGCATGATGCTCTGGAGCAGCCTAGTCCTGCACCACGGCAATCCCTCATAGTCAAGACGAGCGGTCACCAGAGCATTCAGGACAGTAGCACAATCTCTGACAGACAAAAATGGTTTGATGTTTTTTATTATACGCAGATGAAAAAAGCAGGTTTTCACTACATGCCTCATCTGCGGAATAAATGACAGAGAATTATCCACCACTATGCCTAGACTCCTGACTGTGTTACAAGTAGAGGGTGAGTTCCATTAATGGTAAGCGTAGATGCCAGATCAGCAAGTTTGGATTCTGATCCAACTAGTAAGAACTCGGTTTTGTCTGGGTTGAGTTTAAGCCAGTTTGCAGACATCTAGCCAGTAATGTCGTGTAGACAGGCAGACAAAATATTAAAATCCTGTTCATTACATGTTTCCAAATATAACTGTGTCATCAGCATACTGATGAAAAGAAAGGCCATGAGCTTTAATCAGGTCTCCCAGTGGCTGCACATAAATGTTAAAGAGTAGTGGAGACAGTATAGACCCCTGAGGGACTCCACAAGAGACTGGACAGGCTGAAGAGGAATAGGGCCCCATTGTTATTTTTTGAGAGCGATTAGTTCAAAATGATTTAATCCAATCAAGTACAGTTCCACAGATGCCCACATCTCGCTCTGTCCTCTGCAACAAAAGATCATGGTCTGTAGTATCGGAAGCTGCTGAGAGGTCTAACGGGATCAAAAGAGCTGATCCTCCTTTGTCCAGCAAGTGAAGTAAATCCTCAACCACACACAGTGTAGCTGTCTCTGTACTATGAAGGGGGCGGTGAACAGGTCTAACCTTTAGGTGTCTGTTGGTCTTTCTCTTCAAATTTTATAACAGTAGCTCAGCAGTTAAGTGCTTTTAGAACACTTGTTTTCCTGTGCATTGACCCTTTAATGGGAGAAGAGCACCACTTATAATCAACACAGGTTTTAATCATTTTATAATTCTAGCATCAGATAACTGTATAAGAAGGAAATAGAAAAATATAAATAAGGATACAGAGAGAAATGGTAAAGACGAAATGATGAAACGACAGCCAGTGTCCTTTCCCGATGCCCTTACACGATTGCCGCTCACACCGGCAGGGAACATGAATCCGTAGCAATCTTTAATCAGAGGCAGTAGAAACAGGTGTGTGATGGACACAGATGAAAACAATAAAAAATATTTGTGTGATTATGTGAACCTTCCCAGCACCTGTGGCACCGCAAAACTAATTCACCACTATGTTTCCAGTAATCATGCAGCCAATTTTCACACTTCTCCTTTCATTAAAAGGCCAGTTCTTACAGCTGGGGTGGCCAGAGTTTAACCTGTTCCAGATTGTTTAACAGAACCAATTAAACCTCCAGACCCTGAAGTAGTTCATTATCTGATTTTACCTGTGAATCGTGGAGTGGAATGATCCTCCAGAACCATGATTGGACACCCCTGTCAGAGTTTTTACCACTCCACAATGTCACCCACGACAGACTGTCACAAGGAGACTAAAGCTTCTCGCACTATGAACATTTAAACCACAGGGAAAGATCTTGCCCCTGGTGTTCATTGATGTCTTTAATACTGCTGAAGGAACTATTTTTAATACAGTCAGCTAAACTTTTGTTTTCTGGATCTAATGGAAGCCTCAGGGTCTCGGGTTCAGACACATTCAGGATTAATGAATACTTGAATTAACTGAAACGATGTTAACCATACAGTACCAGAGCGCAATGGGACCTGAATATAATGCTTTTGTTAGCGTGTAGCTTTACTGTCATAGTGCTTGGAAGTGAAAAGACCATGGGGTTTAATCTAAGAGTCTAAGCAGACAAGAGAACAGTTGTAAACAAATGCTGTAATATTTCTTGCTTTTTTTTCTCTGTCTATAGGCACAGTGACCTGTACAAAGCAACCAATCACATTGCAGACGTACCCTCATCCTTGTGGACAGGCACACCATTCAATCAGTGAAGACACTGTCATGTGGCTGAAAGAACGGAAACAGCTGACAGCTGAAGAAATTTGTCTGTTTTGTCAGTTGAAGGGCTGTCACGCAAAGACGTTTTCCTTTCAATAGCAGTTACACATGTAGTATTTTTACATTTCCTCATTAAAATGTACACTTGAGGCCTGATTTTCAAAGCTGAGTACTTAGATTTAATAAAGCTCCATTAATGAAGCTCTGGAAATACTTCAACAATTTAACTGAACTAAACAAAGGATTACATGCATTTTGAAATACAAATGCCAATCAGATTCATACTAAATTGATTAGAGTAAATTTATTGAAAGTTCCCTTTTTGAAAATCAGACCCTCAGTATGTATAGACTTCACTTACTACTGAAGCAGTAGTAGGCTTCTGCTGTCTTTTCCTATTATTGCTGTACTGATCTGTGGCCCTTTTGCTATGAGTAAATGGTTTTGAGTTTTTAATTTGGTGTTGCCAAAATTATAGATAGCATTGAAGAGTACACTGAAGATGCACTAAGGATCTATGCACAAATGTACAAATCAATATTAGAATTAATTCCAAGCAAAATGAAAGAAATCTGTACATTTGCATGAAGCTACACCATAACTGATGGGATGCAATTGAAGTTCCAGAGGGGTTCCTACTGTACCTGTTGTTTTAATTTCATGACCGCGGTTTAGTCTGGTTGTTATCTCACTAGCCGAAGAATTAGGATCGTCACCCTGTAGTCAGGTTTGAAAATCTGTCTTTTTAAAAAAGATGTCTCTCAATCTTAACTTGTGTGTTTCTGCACTGGATAATATTGGATTATCGTCCATGATTGTTCTAAGTTTTAATTGGATTATAAATATTGTGGTTAAAATAAGCTTTCTTTGTAATCTAACTCTTTCCACAAAGGTATAGAAGTAGTTTTGAATGCTTGAAAACAGTAAAATAAAAAAAAAGCTCACCAAAAATATTTATTTATCATTCTGCAGGAAAAAAAGGGGGGGGGGGGGGGGGGGGGGGGTTCGCCTGGGGGTGAACCCCGCGAAGTTGAGAGAGAGAGAGAGAGAGAGAGAGAGAGAGAGAGAGAGAGAGAGAGAGAGAGAGAGAGAGAGAGAGAGAGAGAGAGAGAGAGAGAGAGAGAGAGAGAGAGAGAGAGAGAGAGAGAGAGAGAGAGAGAGAGAGAGAGAGAGAGAGAGAGAGAGAGAGAGGTAGGTTCCTAGCAGCTCAGAGGTTTTGAATTAAAATAATTGGAAGAAAGCCATCTGAAATATTAGTGTTACAGGTTATATAATGTGCTCAGGGACATAATTGTTATTGTTCCTGAAACCTGTAGCACTAGTTTTATGTTGAACATATACTGAGAGGGACTATTTTGTCAAATTATGCAAACAGTTGGAAAGGTATGTGAGAGTTCAAGGTGCAAAGAGAAAGTTTTATGTTGGTTGTGGGTGCAACATTTTTAAAGAAAACAGCTTTGGTATGTTTTGTTAAAAAAAAAAACAACAAGGTTGTCTTTTCAGTATAAATGTAGGAGCGTACTTCTTTCTATTCAAAAACAGTGGTGAACGCATTGGGGAAGTGTTAGACAGTGAGTTAATACTGTGATGAGAAAGGTACGTTAGTGAGGTTGGTTTGTATTTATTGCATTTGAAAAGCACTGTAATATTGTGTGTGTGTTTTTGTTTTGTTTTTTTTTTACCTGAAAATACCAAAAAAAAGTCAAACATGTCATTTCTTGAAAGAAATTTCTTGAAAGTTTGAAGAAGGGGAAGTCCACTGATGTTTATTGAAATTGCTTACTACAAATATATTTATATATATCTATATAATATATCTATATATATATACTATATCTATTATATATATACAATATAGATGTAAAAGCTGCATGTGTCTTTTCCTAAAAAAAGGTTATAGAAAGCACTGAGCAAAGGAAGTTAAACCAACCTGCCTTAAGGTAATTGCCTTAGCTACTGTCCCAGTGTGAGGGTCTTTCAGTTTTTAAGCTATTTTTTTTGTAAGATTTTTAAAAACCTGTAAATGGAGAGAATCATGTGACTTCAGGGCATGAAAAGTGAATTGTAAAGCCTACCATTCAAACGCTGTTGTAAAATTTGGTTGTCGAATATAAGATTTTATTTTTTGTGTGTGCCAAATTATTTCTTCATAGTTTGCAATTGCTGTGTATTTTTCAGGTTTCCTCTATTTTTTAAAGTCTCTTATTTTATTTATGATTCTTTAAAAATTCAGTCTTGTCAAATGTAATCTTAAACTTGTTTTATTTTTTTTATAGAAGAACCAGTAGGTTAGTTGAAGCAGCTTTAGTTTGCAAAAAAAAATAAAGACCTACTTGAAACTGGTTTATCCTTGAGTGAAATAAATACATAAAAATTAAGTATAGTATGCGATTCCGTCTATGTTCGGCAACACAGGTGACTGACCGGAAACACAGGCCAGCCAAAGCCAGTCCAAACGCTGTAATATAATACGCAGCACTTGTTGTTTTTCACAGTTGTATTTCTGAACATCATACTAATTGTATGAATCCACTGAGGTTTATGCTAAAGAATGTTTTGGTGCTGGATGCCATTGTTTGATTCACTTCATAATCCTGATTACATGTCGCCGGATAACTGTGTTTCATAAATTAATAAAATGTGAAAGAAAAATCACCCAGTACATTACCTATTGTGAAATCCTTGATTCTATTTTATTTCTTCTTTTATTATCTGGAAAGCAGGTAGAAATAGAGTCACTGTCTGTAAAGCTCCAAAAATCCATTAATGCATTGAAGTTCTTTTTATATTGACGTTGAATGTTCAGGACAAGCTGCTAGTGCATATGTTTAACAGTGTAAAACAACACATACAGCACAGTGTATAAAAAGAGGCAGACTTCCCACCACGTGGGGTTTTGGCTCTGATTTACAGTACTGTATATCTTCGGTGGAGATATGTAAAGCTGTGTCAAGGTTATCAGTTTAGATAGTCACAGAAGAACAGCACTTCATGCTTAAATTGCAATACTCTTGTCTTAAATTATTGTAACTTGTCAAGCTTTAAACCTGTTAGGGAAAATGTGTGTATCTAACAAATTAAATAATACTGAAAACTTGTCAGATGCTCTGGGTCTGCTATGAACTGAAGGAGAGTACCTCAGTAACTGATGCGGCTGTTTTGGGATATGTTCAGAATATGCTCTTCAGTTCTAGTCCTCAGGCATCGAAATATATTACTGGGGGTGGTCTTTGTACTAGATAGCACCAGAGTTGGGCACGTTACTGAAAAAGGTAACTTACTCGTTATTCGTTTATTCAGAAAGGTATGTACAGTAATGTCCTTATTACTTAATACAAAAGTAGCATGTAGTTGTTATACTTCTGTCCTGTTCTGCAAAACAGTTGGGACTACTGTTTACTTTTAAGTCTGGTAATTCATTTATTAACTGTGTCAAAATGGCTTTTTTTAATGTTTGTAATATAAAGGTAATGTACTGTATTTTTCTGACTTTAAATAATTTTGCAGTATGAAGACTAAATCATACAAACATTAGAATTTAATAAAACCATGAATAGCAAATCAACAATAATAAAACAAAAAAAAGGTCTATAGAAAAACAAACCATATGGTGATAAAGCATTAATCAATCAATCAATCTTTATTTTGTATAACGCCTTTCATAGTGGACCACCATCACAGAGCAGAGAAGTGCATAATACATGATATACAGTAAAAACCGTGCCTAATACAATACAGTGAAAAATGCATAATACATGAAATAGTAGCAACACATAAACATAATGGGGTTTCAATAAATGTGACCATCACTAGATAAGCAAGCAAATAAATAAATAAAAGTGGTACGTACAGTCAAGTATGAGACTCCTGTCGATCTTGTCCTATTAAACTTCAAAATATGGGCTGTTGGACGCGTTTCCTGTATGACATTTTTGAAGTGTGTCATCAAAATTGGCATGTAGGGGTACTAATTGTTTGTTCCTTATGCCTAGCCTTATTCAAATGCAAGGTGCAGAAAGATTAGCCCCCAGCTTATTGCTGTTAGACATTCCGGAAGAGATCTTGTTATCGATGGTGAGGCACCGATATTAGAGCAGTTTTGTGTGTTGGGGTTTGAAAAAAAATGTGACCACTAATGTAAGTGTACAACAGAGAAAAGGTAACAAGACTAACTCATTTCTTTTTTGCTGAAAGTAACTGATATTATTACTCCCATTAAAAATCTAACTCACTATATTATCTCGTTATTGACAAAAGTAATATTACAGTAACGCGTAAATAGCGAGTTACCCCAACTCTAGTAAGCACCCGTACCACATATTCTGTAGCGGATCTAATAGGAAAATGATGGCCACAACTTGTAGGTGGTAGTCTATTTGCAAGCACAATACTTCAATAAATATAGACAATATACAGACACGACTTGTGCCAAACAAAGATTCACAAATACAGGCGATAAACTAAAAGTACATGTTCATGAACGCTACAACCCAAGTGTAGTGGCTCCAGGCAAGGCAGGTCTGCGCCCTTTGAAATATGAGTCACCAATACAGAACATTTTAAGCACTTTTAATAAGCACAAAACAGCTACAATCACTACAAAACTTGAAATAAACAAACCCCTAAACACCCAAGCTTTGCTATTCCGTTGCTCTCTTTCCTTCACTTTTTCTCCTCTGCTCCACACTAACCAAAGCTCTTTGTTCTTCTTTTATACCATTTGACCAGGGGATGATTGTAATGTTGTTGAGGCTGACACCCTGGGATCCTTCAAGAAGCTGCTTGATGAGATTCTGGGATCAATAAGCTACTAACAACCAAACGAGCAAGATGGGCCGAATGGCCTCCTCTCGTTTGTAAACTTTCTTATGTTATTATGTTCTTATGATTGACAATGAATCCTTCAATTAACCACCACCTGGCCACATTCCACACTCTCAATCAAATAATCAATCTTCGATCATGCAGTCAGCAACCAAACTCACCCACACATGCATGCTCACCTACAAACCTGTGGAGCCACTGCTCTACCACAAATACCTGTAGGAAACTTACTGAGTTGAGACATCCAGTCTCCAGGACTACAGCTAATTGTATTTCAAATGCTCTAGAACCAAACTAAATTGAGGTCCAATAGTAAATCCTAGTAGTAAATTGCAAAGCGGTGTTCATCAATAAAGCTGATACGGTTTAGCCAGGAATTTTTTGTACATCTGTCATTGGAGTAGAAGACTAGTATAAGACTGACCTATAAGACGACATTAGTCTACTAAAGCTGTTATATTTACAGGCTGTTTAATGACTGTAAATTCAATAAAAAAGGAATCTAAACTTCACCAATGGGCAGTGAACTAAAGCCAGGACTGATGTAATATGTTACTTTTTGTCCTACAGGCACTTCACTGTGCTTTTACAGGGAGGCCTGCAACAAATGTATTGCAGTAATTAATCCTCTGTGAGAAAAGCATGGACCATTTTTCTGGAATAGACGGTTTAGCAAGTTTTCCAAATTCATAGGTAAAAATACAGATCAGGTACCTATCAAGCTGAAAGATAACTGTTAGTGGTCTCTGGCATGTTTTAGGCATTGTATCTTTAAAAATATCAAGCTAAATTCGATGAAAGTTACAAAGAAAGGAAGTAAAATCTGACGAAAGTGAATTCTGCACTAAAACCTAATTTTCAATTTGAAAGTGAAATAACGTACAGTTTAAAAAATGTTTCAGATCGTTGTATGGAAGATAGTTAAGTTAGGAAATCGAGAGCGGAAGCCAGCGAGCTGCCGACCTGGAGGACAAATGCCAGCCCTGTAGGTGTCCGCTTTTGAACTGGCTGGCCAGTAGGGTTGAGTGCCTGCCAGTTTTCCCTCCCTAACCCAATGCGACATTCCCTTCGGAATCGTCAGAGAAGACTGGCGACTCTTCACAGACAGGACATGAACTCACACAGCCTGACTCAACCTACACACCACGCGGCTGCCCATTTACCATGGGACCAAATGACCAACTTAAGTTCCCTGAACAAGAACACCACAGGACCATACAAAAAACAACAGATTTGCAATTTACAAAGCTTGCCTTGCTGACAAAATGTGTCTACAAAGAAAAAAAAGAACTAATGGGCAGATAATGAGCCAATGAATAACGAATTAATGTGCCATACAACAGGAATTTAAACAATCTGCACAAATTAATGTGACATCCAAATATAATATTTAACTTATATGTGCAATTGTGACCATATTCCACCAACACACTCTTCCCACTTCGTGAAGTGTTAATTCTGTAAGGATTGGTGAGCCTGCTGCGTTTTCAGTTCAACAGAGTGAGGAGCAGCTCCTTCTTACTCATGAGCTGACAGGAGGGCACAGGAAGACTAATCTTAGCAGCCTGCCCACATCAGAGATCCAGTTTTCAGGAAAGGTTCATTAATTGCTGTGAAAAATGTATGATGTACTGGTTTATTCAGAAGACATGACATGACAAACACACACACAGAAACACACATACAGACACACACACAATGCACTGTTTGGAAGAATGTAGACCCTTTGTTTTTTTTACAGCGCTTAATCAAAACTCTTAATTCAAAATCTATAAAACGTACCCCATGCAACTTAAAAGGATACTGTATGTGATGATAAATTGTGATATATGTTCTCATCACAGACAAAATAACCACCTGGTGTTGTGAATCATTAACCTACCAAGAGATTGGGAAGTTTTGCTTCATGAAATTGAAGGAATAAATCTACTTTTGATTTCTCAGTTCCTGCAGAGGAAAACAATGACAACAGAATCTTTTTTTACGGTTAACAGCCATGCTACTTCAGAGGATACCAGTACAGCTGTATAAAGATTCTGTTTTAGGAGAGATGAGAGTTGATAGTTGCCCATTGGGGTACAACTAAAAAGGTTATTGAAAGGTTCAAGTTACAGAGCTGCCACATGATTCGGCTGTGGATAGTCTACCTGTGTACTGAAGGCATTAAAAGTCAAGTTGTTTTTTTTTTTTTAAAGGGAGTGGACCGGGGGCTCATTTTAGAATCTGCTTTTAGCTTCTAAAGTGAGAGGCTTGTGCTGCTTTAACACAGTTCCCTTGTTCTGTTCCCTCATGGTTTGATTTTTTGATCCTGTGCTTTCTGTTGCTGCCCAAAGGCAAGATTATCATAGCATCCAGAATTTAGATGAATAATCTTTTGGTTTAAAGGGGTTTGGGGTGATTTTTCTACATGTCCTTAAAAAAATACACCTCACATAAACGTGTAGGGTAACAACCCCCAACCTATCAAAATATAAACCAATTACAGCTGAAGCCAAGTAATTACCTTCATTCACAATCACTTTATTTGCAATTGATGGTCACACATCATTTAACTAGTGTGATTAAGCAGTAACTTTGCCAGCTTACATTTACTCCATCCGAACTACCCTACATCATACACCATCAACACACATTGAAAATAATTGTAATTCATTCACAGTTAGGTTTTCAAAATGTGATAGTTATTTATTTGATTTAGTCATTACCAATGGTTTTACCCCATTTTTCTCCCCAATTTGGATTCTGCAATTGTGTTACTAATCCTGGTTCAATGCTGCAACCCATGCCAAGCTGTCTTTTTTCGCACTGTGGATCCACAGTGATGCTGTTAGACCTATAGTTCTGGAGGACAACACAGATCTGAATGGCTCAACTGCAGACCCACAGGCACCCTATCAGCCATGAATTACCCTGCCGACCTAAGCCCTCCCTACCCAGCTGGCACTCTGCCAATTGTGTGTTGCTCCCTTGAACCTGCAATCTCTCCATCCTATGGCGCACATCCTGCACTGGATGTGCCACTCGGGAGCCCCTTCAAAATGTGATGTTTATTAAATAAGTTCTTTCAAGACCTGTAACGCTGATCGAAAATTATTGTCAAGTAAAAAAATAATGAAACAATTTAGACAGCTTGATGTTCTTTGTTTGGAAACAAGGTTTTCAGAGTATGTGTTTGATGCTTTTGTTTGGTGCCCTACATAAAGACTTTTTTGAACTTGCACAAATCATACTGCTGCCTGAATTCATTCATAATGTTGCTGCTTCAGTTTTTCACCCTGTGACTTTGTACATCTATTAGTCTATGGCAATACAATAGATTGATAACTTCAGCCTGTTATTAGACAGCTGCAGAATGCATTGGTACTGATCAAATAGTTTTCAGCCTGTAAAGAAACCCAAGGCTGTGGCATTTGCATGACCATGAAGCCAAGACATCTGGTAATGTAGATGGTCACTGAATATTTGGAATGAAAAATGAACCATCTAATACATTGAAAAAATTGGCTTCTCTGAAGTTCGGTGCCCATGGGCTTTGACTAAGGAAGCTCATTAGTTACTGTATACTTTATTATGAATAAATATAGTTTGATCATCAGGAAAATGTTCTTGACAGACGGTTTCTTTAACATAATTCTAGAGCAAGTTTATGAATGATAAACTTTATTTTATTTACAAAAACCTACTTTGAAAAAACATCCTTTGAACCGTAGTGAGTAGGGCCTGGTGCTTCTAGTCGTATATGAGCATTGGAGTTAGATCACATTCAATCATACATAACGATGAGCTGCAGTCTTTCACTTGTAATTAACCACTGCTGGTTTAACAAACCCCTCTTGTGTGTTTTCAAATTCTCTGTTTGTTTTTTTCATAACCTCAGAGTAAGGTTACCATATGGCTCTGTGTTCAGCAGGACAGTTTGGGAGAGATCAGGCTTTTCAACTCTCAACCCATTGCAATCTGGTAAGCATATTCCTGCTTTTCTTGAAAGTAAGAATGGTACCTGAGACAGGTAAAACATACCAGAATGCACTGGGTTGAAAAGCCTGAACTATCCCAAACTGTCCTGCTGACACAGAGCCATGTTGTCACCTTACTTCAGAAATACTTTGCTCCCTCTCTGAGAATTAAAATAGGTGTAATCCTGTGGTATGATACTGGGTGTCAGTTCCCAGTGTGCAGGATTATTACCAGCTGCCTTTCTCCCTGATTGCCCTTTACTGTGCAACGTGGGTGGCGTGCTCAGATGGAAATACAGCTGCCACCTATGCACCAGCACAGACAAACCCTGCTTTGTTTGATTATACTGCATTGAGCAAATGACTTGCAGAGAATAGTTTACACAATCATTATATATATATATATATATATATATATATATATATATATATATATATATATATATATATATATATATATAGCATGGCATTTGTTATTTAAAAAACAATAGAGTGATCCACTATTTAGAAGTGGTAGCTTCGTATCTGATAGACAAACTTTTATTTTCATTTATTAACATAACAATATTTTGAAATGTACACCATAATTCGTATTACGACTAACTAAATTACCATAGGTCAAATAAGCAGAATGTTGAATCCTGGTTAAGAAACCAGTTTTTATTTTAGGAGGGATGCCTTTTCGAATAAACTCTACGAAATCGGGGCTTATGCTTTGTAGGGGACATCATCGACTCTATCGCATGAGAAAAGCGTACACAACCCGGTAAGCCACGATCCCGTGGCTAGGGCTTAGCGTGATGACTGAATGGTCCTCCACGGAGTACCACAGGGGGCAGTTTGTCGACTCCGCCGAGGTGAAGAGACGTGACCGGGCTCCAGAAGGGTTTACGTCACTGGCTGGGTGGAGTTGCCACTCTGACGGAAGGGACCCTCCCTTGAGAGGAGGTCTGCTGCCCAGATCACCGCTCCGGGAATGTGCGCCACCCGCAAGGATAGCAAGTTCCTCTGAGCCCACATCAAAATCCTGAAGGCAATGCGATGCAACCTGGAGACCGTAGGACACCCTGGTGGTTGTGTTGTCCATCCAAACCAACACATGTGTACTTCTTGGCACTGGGAGGATATGGCAGAGAGTGTAGGTGGAATGCATTGAGCCATGCTTAGGTATATGGCTGTGGCCATCAGATCTAACAGTTTCTGGCACAACAGGAGGGTGATTGACTGGAGAATGTGATGGCACAGCAAGGCGGTCACGTACCGAGGCCAGGAGAGGGTCTGTCACAAAAGTATTTGTGATTCCTCGAAAGCAAGGAGGTCCCAAGTGGAACTGAAGCATGTAACTGTTGTGCATGGTGGCGATCATCCATGTGTCTGAGGTGTAAGAGTGCCAGTACTGTAGCTCTTGTGCCGAAAAGGGGGTCTGAGGCCCCTTCAGGGGCCCTGCCAGGGCTGCTGAGGTTGTGGCGGGGCAGTTTGTGGTGGCTGTCTAGAACGGTGGCCCTGGAAATGCCTCCTGGGATGCTGGTGTATGGACTGGCCACGTCCTGAGTTCCCTCTGCCTCCTAGGTGGGGCCGCTTGATCACTGCTGGTGTGCCCTGTAGGCGTTGCCTTAGGTCACCCTGAGGAGCCGTGGGGACTGGAAGTGTCCTGGTGACCGTCCTCGTTAGAGAAGCTTGCCAGCGGATTGACCTGCCCCACGCAGGAGTGCAGAGAGGGAGCAACATGGCCACCTGCCGGGACGCCTCGCGTTCCCGGTGGGATCTCTGCAGGATCTCCTCCATGGCTGGCCCAAAGGTATATCCCGGGGATATGGGTGCATCTATCGCCTACATACGGAACAGAGTCTGACAGCGGAGGAGTACTGGATTCCGAGGCTACCTCGAAGCTAGGTTCCTCCTCGGCAGGGAGTTCAGGCTCCCCTCCTACCCGCATGTCAGAGGAGAAAGGGGCTGTATAGAAGCTGGGACTGCAGCAGGAGCCTGTTTAGACAAAAGGTCCTGGACCTGGGCCATCTGGGCTTTCAGGTCCATAATGTCCCTTGCCTGCCTGGAACGCTTCACCCTTCTCACTTGTGGGGATGGGGAGCAACTACGAGGGGCCTGTGCATCGAGGATGTCCAGCAGCGGGTCCTGGGACAGTTCATGGAGGAGGGGCTCTGGGGGTCTCTCCAACCTGTTCTCCTTCACCCGGGTCTGAAAAGCCGCACAGTTACTGCAGGCCACGTCTCTCACGAGGGCCAAGGTGGCATGCTGGATTCCTAAGCACCACACACAGAGGGTATGCTTATCCTCATGTGTAATCTTAGCCTTGCAGGCCATACAGGGATGGAACAGAGATGGAGGATGCGCAGCGGCAGCCAAACAACAAGGTCCAGTTCAGCTGCCAGATGCTGGCTTGGGAAATCACTCGACAATGGACAATCAATCACGGGGTGACTGCATAGGCAGTCGCTCACACACGACAGACAGTAAAAGACTACAACGCAAGCGAGGAGGCTGCTGGAAGCTCGAAATTAAAGAGTCAGTGATTCCAGGAAAGCCAGCTTTCAGCACGAATGCAAGGGAAATACAACTCGACTCAGAATCTTTTTTATCAACACGCTCAGCTAGACATAGGGGTCTTACCATACCGTCTTGAGAAGGAAAAAGAGAACTGGCTTCCTCAGGATGACAGTTTTAATCCCTCGGTGGGCGGGACCAAGTGCGTCATCCCAGGAAGGGGCCTATCGGCAGCTCTAGTGTAAATAGCTCAGTAATACCTACCCAATGGGTAGGGATATCCTATAGTCATTTTGGTCGTCGTCTTTGAATTGAAAGGGAACTTTCTTTAATTTACTATGATACCAGCTATTTTTTTTAAATATACATGAGACTTACAATACTAATTGAATTGAACTGAACAACAATTAAGTTTTATATAATTTTTTAATTAGCTAAAAAACCCATTGGGGTGACTGCTAAGACCTAAAGAGAATACAATACATTTTCTTTGAAGAAGCACAGTGCTTGTTTTTTCTGCTTCCTAGTGATAGATGGCCTCTTTTAAGACACCACAGGTGTATTTAGATTACAGAACAGTAAAACTGACAGCACTCTATCTGGAATCCATCTAAGATCTGATGGGCACCATTTGTCTGATTACTGTAAAAAGGCTTGGAAGGAAGAATGATTGCTGTTGAAGCCTATTGTTTACTTTGGTTTAAATTATTTGAATCAATTCACTGCATCCTAAAGCCCTACAGATAGTGTTTGACTGGCACATCTACTAAACGAAAACTCAAATGAGATCAAATGAGCTCAACCTGAGCAGCTGGACATTGATGGAGAATGAAAGCAATGCACATCACATTTCATATACATACGAAAACATTTATATTTAAAATTAACTGTAGTTTTTATTTGAGGCGCTTTTTCATCACTATCTTCTCAAGCCTTGCAAAAGTATTCAGACCCTCTCACAGTTTTCACATTTTGTTGCTTTAAAGCTTGAAGTCATGACACTTTGAAGTAGGAATTAATATATGTTATATACACAACCTACTCTACACATTCAAAGCAAAAACAAAAAGAAAGAAGTAACTAGATAATTAATATGAAATAAAAATGGAAAAGTCATGATTGCATTCAAACCCTTTGCTGTGGTAAACCTAAATTAATTTAGGTGCACAAAATGACCTTAATCAGCCACACAGTTAGTTGAATGGTCTCTGTCTGTGTGAAATATTAGTGGTTCTCATGATTTCAGAATAAAAACACCTGTCTCTGTGAGGTTCCTTGGTCAGGTAGTGAATTTCAAACAAAGACTCAACCATGAAGACAAAGGAGCTTCAAAGCAAGACAGGGATAAAGTCATTGAAAGGCACAAATCAGGAGAAGGGTACAAAAAAAATCTCTGAATATCCCTGTGAGCACAGTCTACTCAATCATCAAGAAATGGAAGGTGCATTGTACAACCCAGACACTGCCTAGATCAGGCTGTCCCTCCAAACTGAGCAGCCAGGCAAGGAGGAAACTGGTGAGGGATGCCACTGTGAGGCCAACAACAATTGCACCAAGCTGCTGTGCAAAGAGCCTTACCCACAATACTTACCTAATCAACATGTTTCAGTTTTTTTCTTTAGTTTTTACATTTACTGTAACTTATCTTACCTAAATCTTCAGTTTGAGCATTCAAGTTTTGAATAAAATATTAAGTTTAAAAAAATGTGTATGCATCACTTTGTAATTTCATAAAATGGGACAGGAAAGGTCTGAATACTTTTGCAAGGCACTATATATATATATATATATATATATATATATATATATATATATATATTATAGAGAGAGAGAGAGAGAGAGAGAGAGAGAGAGAGAGAGAGAGAGAGAGAAGATTACATGTATACATTGAATCACATGGTTAATTAATTAGTGTGATTAGATATTACAGTAAAACCTGTTTAATCCAGTCAATCTATAAACCTCTTAAATGTATAAAATCCTTGAATTACTGGGTATACCTGGACAGTACTTTTATGGTATGAACCGTAATGCAGTTTTTTTTTTTAAGTGTTTTACAGTACTTCCATAAATCTGGCAGCATCTATAATTAATTTCAGTGGTGTTGTATTGTTTTTTAAGTTTATTTAAGTGCTGTAATTATACATTTTATGCAATAACAATAATAATTATGTTTTGGAGGATTTTATTCTCACAGAAGTGACATGCTTCAATTTCCAATTCCAAGGTCTTTTGGAATGTAAATTTCTTTCCAGAAACCTTGGGAATGTTACACTTGGCCTTTGACTTGTGGTTATTCATGCCTCCCATTTTCTGCTACTGGATTACTCCATACAGAGAAGTGAGGTGAATATTGTTGTGCTAAAATGAATTATCCTTTGATGTATTATTTATTTTATGATTCTTTCATGGATTTATTCTTGGTACTGATAGAAAAGACAACTGTGGTGTAAACAATGCATCCATACAACAAGCATGATGTGGTTACCCATGATGCTAAGCAGTTCTGCACTCAGTTTGTGTTCTGCACTCTCATTTTGTGTGAGGACTGGAGGACAGAGGCTAATGTCTATTTGAACTACTGTTTTGTTTCTGGTTATTGGTTCCCACTGGGCAGCGAGAGGTCAGCAGTTTAAAAGAGGACAATTATTTCTTTAAATTAATGAAGACACGTGCTGGGGATCCATGGGAGTGAACCGGCTGACAGCAGCCGTGAACCACCTCCTGGCTGACAGCCAGAGAAACACAGACGCTACGTGGGGAGAATTTGAATGGGTAATGAAAGAGGCCTGATGCCTCTGCCACAAACTAGAACTATGGTGGGGAGGAGTCAGTGCTTATGGATGGGGGATGTTAGTGTCAGTCTCTGGGAATAAAAACATGCTAAGCTGAGGGAGAAAAAGCCAGACAATGCATTTTCTTTGGCTTAATCAAATCATTCGCTCCTTGGACGTTTCAGGACATTACTTTGCTTTTGAAACACATCCGTGATGCTCATTACTAACCAGGAAGGAAATACAGAGTTTCTGATTTTAAAAAAGGCCTGCATTAGTGCACTTTTACAGCTTGAACGGTGTTGCAGTGCTGCAAATTAATAATGGGTTGTCTTGGTCCTTAGCCTTTCAATTAAATAATTTACCATACAGAAACAAATGGGGGAATTAGTGCAAGGTGCAATGTGGGTTGGCTGGAGTCAATATAGCTATATGCACTGTTGCACTACTATTATGTAATTCAAGATAGAAATTGTGTTAATCCTAAATTGTTACTTCTTATCTCATATTGTATTCTAGCAGTATTTGTACTTACTGTAAACTACACTGTACTTATAATGTTCTTGCACTGTAACCTTGAATTGCCCTATAACAACGGTAAGTCTCCTCAGATAAAGGCATCTGCCAAATAAACTATGAATAACAATAATAATAATAATAAATTGACCCTTTTGAGTAGCACTTTACTCAAAGCGTGTTTTAGTAGTTAATAGACACAATAACTATACAACTATGCAACTTCAGAATTTAAGGTATAATAATTAAATTTCATTTAATTGGCAACCAGTGTTTTGTATTTCAGAAGAAAGAGGATTTTGAGAAATGGTAGAGGACACTCAGGAGTAATTAGAGCTGATTTTTATGTCTTAGAAGCAAACACCCCAGAGCATACAAATGACAGCATGACAATAATAGACTTGACAAGAAGAGTACTGCTAGTTGCTGCTATTGTATTTTGTTTGTTTGTTTTTTTTTTTTTTTTGGGGGGGGGGGGGGGGTTAAGTTCTTCTCTGAAACAATGAAGGCCATTTCTAGGTAACAGCATTGTCAATAATCAATAATCAGCTCTAAAGTGGTCATTTACCCCATTGTTTTTGTTTTGTTGGTTATTGATTTTTCTTATGTTGGAACTGACAGCAAAGATCAGAGACGTGAGAGACTCCAGTTAGATTGTTCAATATGCATATCCATGGAGTCAACATGAATGTTAATTGTGATATACTGCATTGTTAGGTAGTTACTGATTCGAATGTGATTATTTTCTGATTTGGTGGAAATTCTCAATTGGTGGAAATGATGCATTAATTAAATATGGCCCAAACCACTGAGATACTAGAGAAGGGTGTTACAGTTTTCATTTAAAGCAAGACTGGAGACTAAGGTTGTGCTTTATACTTTTCCTTTTAAGGTATTTTAAGTAGACGCATATTCATTTTAATTTCAAGGAGTCATTGATTGCTCATCCACATAGACACAAAGTAGATTATCCCTGCACTCTAACTATGGGCAGGAAGGAGTGGGTGTAAATTTATAATGGAAACAGACAGCAGCTCTGTCTCCTGTACAGATGATAGACGAGCATTTAGAATATTTATCATCGGCTCTGTTTGCATTATAAACCCACACACACTACGAAGACCACTGCAGTGAAATAATATACCCGATTGTTAACATACTGAAGGATGGTTACTAGTAAATAATCACCCGAGAAAAAACATAAGTGGCTACAATTGGTAAAGAAAACCTGATAGCTGGCGATTCTAACCGGAACTTCACCAAACCCTATTTTCATACTTTTGTAGGTCAGGTAGTGAATCTGGTAACACATCCCTTCAGGGATCTGGTATAAGTGGTTACAATTATTTATATGAATCGTGTAATAATGTATATTAAAAACGTCTTAACAAGACCCAACAGCCAACGATGATCACACAAAGTATAGTGGACCACATGGGTTTTCTAATGTTTGAAGTGTAAACCACATTCAAATTACATGGTGCTAACAAAATAATTGCAGTAAATCTTATCTAATGTGTATTACCGTCACTTTGTAGATCACACATTATCTCAATAAAGATGCACGTAATAATGTGTATTTTGTTATTATTATTATTATCTTTTTAATGTTATAGATGTTTGCCTTTTATTTGCTTTAATAGAACTGAAACTTCACACAATGGCTTGCCTATGACAACTGAGCACTGCTTTTCAATGACTGAAGTGTTTTCAATGACGACCTGTTTCCTCTGAATGTGCAGTTTTGTAGTATCTGCAAGGAGCACTCAATACATTTTCTTCACCAACAGCTTCAAAAGAATTACCATTAAATTAATCAAATTCACCTTTACACCAATGTGTATGTGTTTAATTGTGTAAATGTTAGATCTAACAAATGATGACAACACATATTTGGTAAGATTTACTGGAATTATTTTGTTAGCACTATGTACCTTATGACTTTACTTCATGAAACTGTAGACTCTTTGACTGGTAACAATTCCTAAGAGAGCTTTATTGGGAATGACTTGCAAATGCAAGGCAACAAAGCAGCACAAATACTAGTCATTGTAAATATATAAAATGGGCACCAATTATTTGCTTTTTATATGAAGGCAGTATTCTTATTCTCACAGTAACCTATCCTAGTCCCTTATGAAACACAATTTGCTGTCACAAATGGTTCATTGTAAAATTAAAAATTAAAATAAAATAGCAATTTCTTTTTCTTGACAAATCACAAAGGGCTAGATGGAAACGACTGAACCCTTTGTTGATGTAAAATCATATTGGGATTATTTTCAGCCTATTTGTCCTTCCTATAGAAATTCTCCTCCTAGACATTTACTCTTTTTATATTGAGAAGTACATCCCTACAGAAGCAGTGACCCACTCAGGATGAACATGGATTTATGATGACACTTCCGTTTAAAGGGACAGTAAATCATAAAACTTTTAACATGAGAGGCACAGAATTATAGAATTCTAGGACAGTGAGATAGTATATGAGCTTTTCATTGCTAATAGCTTATTATCTGATGCAACTCTACAACATTTGAACCACCTCTTTTGTATAAGAGTATATATTACTTTTTTATTTCTTATATTTGGTAGGTGGTTCTGTATTCTTTTATACAATGATGTACCTGTCTCTCCTACATATTGTATTTTATTACATTTTATGCAGAATATACCATTTACAAGGTTTCTATCCTTGCATGACGGATTTAAGACTGATTCTTTACTATATTTGCACACTTTACATGTGCTTTTACAGATTGCAATGTCCCTTAATGTATCTATGATCCTTTTATGTTTATTGTGGACAAAAATGTCAGCTAATTTTTCATCCCTTCTAAAAGCTACCATCAGCGCTTTCAGATTTTTTTTTTTTTTTTTTTTTTTTTTTTTTTTTTTTTCCCTTGTATTACAAAGTATACGTAAATGCTTCCAAACATTTTCTGAAATGTTGGGTAATAATTTAGAATATGCAATTATTAATGGTACTATCTTAACCCTCTCTTCCCTTTTCTTATAATCAAGTAGTTCATTCCTATTGAGTTTGCCAACTTTTCTCAAATCTCTCTCAGTGATGTATATCCTCTTAAGATTTATTTTAAATTCCTTGCTCTGGTTTTTGTAATCATTTTCATCAGAACAGATTCTTCTTATCCTCATATCCAGTCCTTTAGGAATTGCTCTTTTAGTATGGATAGGATGTGCAGATGACATATGTAGGTACTGATGCATATCAGTAGGTTTCTAGTAAAGATTTGTTTTAATAGAGCCTTGATCAAGTGTTACCAAGGTGTCTAAGAATTCAATTTCAGATTTTGTCCACCTTAAATCCACCGAAATGTTAGGGTGGATATAATTTGCTAATTTATGAAACTGTTTATGAAACTGTACAAGAGATTCTTCTCCATGTGTCCATATTCCAAATATGTAATTGTGCAAAGTGGCTTGCAATGCGCAGGTGTAGAGGTGATGCAGTACTCAAACAACAGAGTTCACGGTCCAGCCAGTTCTTTATTTTGTTGCACTTGTTTGACACCATTAAATAATAACTCTGGCAACTACAAAGCAATGTGTAATTGCACAGGTAAACAAAACTGGGTTTCAGTCATGAAATAATAATAATAATAATAATAATAATAATAATAATAATAATAATAATAATAATAATAATAATAATACAGTTATTAGCTTTTACTTCTTCGTGTATTTATATATAGCAATTCAGTCCCTACTGCTTTTATATAATCATCTTTGTTCATTACTACCACCCCAGAACCTTTATCTGCTGCTCTTATAATTCCTTTAACGCTTTTTCTTCATTCATAGTTAAATTTAGTTTAACTTTACTTCCTGTTACTATTTCATTTCTAACTACTTCACAATACATGTCTAACCATGTGTTTCTTCCCTCTGGAGGAGCTTTCACACACATATTCTGATTCTGTGTGCGTTTCATTAGAAAAGTATTCCGCTAGCCTCATTCATCTTTCCCATTCTTTTAATTCTGTTATTAACTTATTCTTATTTATGTATCTTCCTGCCGGAACAAACTTGAGCTCCTTGCATAGTAATGCATTTTGTGAGGCTGTTAATGTTTTATAAGATAAATTAAATCCTGTGTCCACTTCATGACCCTTAATGATCATCTCTTTGCTTGTTTTATCTTTGATATTCTTACTTTTGTACATCAATTGTTAGTTACTTTGTTACTAATATTATTTGATGCTGTTCCTAAATCTCTATTCCCCATTGTTTTCTTTGTGTGTATTTGTTTATCAAGATTCGGATTCCTTGCAGTGAATATGTTTGATATGTATCTATTGCTATTACATTAAAGTATAATTAATTCAAAATGATTATTTTTATGCAACAAATTAGTTGGTTCTCCATTTCATGGAACTGAAGTTTCTGTTCCTGCATATTTATAGCATTCCCGTTTAAGTAAACTTGTATTGGTCTATTTATAATATCTACAGCAGCAACAACTGCCTCTGCAGCCCTGGTGCAAGATTGTGAAGTAGACCTCCTACCCCACCAAAAAAAAAAAAAAAAAAACCTGCAACACTGCTGCAACACAACCAAAAGAAACCCTTTTGAAAATAAATAAATCAGCAGCAAAATCTGAATCGGTCAAAAACTTTTTTTTTTTTTTTTTTTTTTTTTCCAACAAAACATATTCTAATGTTATTTTAAGATGACTGTGAACAAGACAGTAATCAATCAAGTAACAGTATATCCAAACATTTTAATAAATCAATTATGTAACAAGATTAATCAATGTGTAGTGTTGTTTAATGAGAAAGAAAGAGTCTGGACTCACATGAGCTCTCAGGAAGCTAAACTAAAAACGTTATTTCTCTTGATAGAGCAAACATAACATGTGAGGTCTTTCACTAGGGGTGTGTCTACAACTGTAGTACCTCCTACCACTACATCTCCCCTTCTGGCTAAAGAAAATACATTTTTGTTAAACTCAAACACTTTTAAAGATGTCTAACTATAGAGGTCTGGGTAGACTGCCTGAGCTCTCCAGGCTGAGTGAGAGGTTTATCCTGCCTGCTAATTCATTCGCCATATTTTTAACTATAGTGAACAACAGATTCAGTCTTTTGGGAGGAACTAATAAATGTCCAGATTTTGTATAAATTCCTCGTCTCTCAACAGTCGGCTGAATTGGCACATGCAGCTGAAGATCGTCAGGTCGATCTTCATCGGGCAAGTAAGGCATATTAACATCACTCTTCTCTTCTTCTCCGGGATTAGTGAGACCCACAGTCTGTCACCTGTTGTATCGTATCAACACCTTGTGGGGTCCTCATCACGTTCGATCTTGGAGCGTGTTGTCTGATCACTTTAGCAGAGATTCTTTGGTCAAAAATCCAGACAGTTTCTTCGGTGGTAGGTGGTGACAAGGATCGGCCCTGATGTCTATGATCATGTGCTTGTTTACTCTTCTCTCGGCTGTACCTTTCAACTGCTCCAGCTTTTCCTTGTTAGGAATGTTGGGATGAAGGAGTGTTCGCAAAATTGGATTTGTTCTCAGCTATCGGCCCATCAGAAGTTCAACTGGGCTGTATCCATTTGCTAGCGGAGTGAAGCAGTAAGCTAGCAATGCATCATAGAGATCATGTGTTTTCAAGAGCAGCTGTTTGATCATCTGTATTACCCTTTCCACTTCTCCGTTCACCTGTGGGTGTCGTGGGCTACTGATAATGTGTTCAAATCCATATGCGTTTGCAAAGTTGCTGTAGGTAGAACAGCTGTATCGTGGTTCATTGTCTGACATAACTGTCTCTGGAATTCCATGTCGTGAGAACACTGCTTTGAGGTGTTCCACAATGGCTGCTGAAGATGTAGATGACAGTTTGTCAGTTTCCATGTAACGGGAGTAGTAGTCAACTGTAAGGAGAAATTTAAGTCCCTTAAGTTCAAAAAGATCAGTGGCAACCTTTTGCCATGGATAATCAGGAAACTCTGAGACTCGTAAAGGTTCAACTGGAGTCCTTCTGAGTTTTCTGCATATATCACACCGGTCAACTAAAAGGCCCAACTGGGTGCTAAGGCCAGGCCACTGCACTGTTTGTTTGGCCCTCTGCCTGCACTTCACAATACCTTGAATGTGTTTATAACTGTGTTATACTCTGTATGTTGAGCTTCAGTCAATCCAAACCCACACAGTATCTCATCTGCTTTGTCCCCCATGCAGTAAATCAGTGTGTTTACTTGATGTACTTCAGATGTTTGTGCAAGACTGCTTGCAACCCTGAATCTTTCAAAATGTCTAAGCCATTTATCAAATTCTTCTGGTCCTGCTAAATCAAAATCATCAGGTGGTGTTATTTGATATGTAGTCACAGGTATATGATGCTCATTTTCTCCCATTTTTTTAAACAAAAAAGAATATTATTTTATTTTCCTTTTTGTATCTTGCTGTCTTGCTTTATTTTTTTTAAATTTCAGTTGAACTGAGTTTTTTTTCTTTTTTTCTTTTTATACAATGTACCACTCCAGCAATGTGGGGCACCTCCTCTTTAGATTTTCTGTTTAGCACGTTAGCTTAAACTTGCAATTGCTTAAACTTGTAACTGTGAGAGGTCATGGGTTCTCGCCTGCCCTTTGCCTGTATGTGGATTGCCTTGCCCTGTGTGATGCGTCAGCCTATGTTAACCAAGATCGCTACTATATATATATATATATATATATATATATATATATATAGATATATATATATTTTATATTTACATGACATAATGAAGTGAAGAAGCAAAATTATCAAAATTATCAATCTGTCCCTCAGGCAACGGTTTTCTCACGAGTGGAAGACAGTGAAGACATTGTGCAAGGACAGAATCGCTGGTGTAAGTTAAGACCCCCCAGAAAATCGTTTTGTGAAATGGACTTAACATTCAGTCATAACAAAGTCAGCAAAAGCGACTTAAGCCCATTTTTTGGTGTTAGACTTAAATCAGCTTTGTGAATACAGCCCCAGAAGACAGCTAAGCTGCTTTCTGGTTCAAATGTGGACAAGGAAATATATATATATATTATATATAGATATATATTATATATATATATATATATATTATTATATATATATACACACAGTATATATATATACACACACAGTATATATACACACACACACACACACACACACACACAAACACAAATAACTTTGAAGTAATAGTAAAGGTGCACAAAGTACAACATAAATACAAAAGTAAATAAGTTGTTTCGGACATGAGCCCTTCATCAGCTAAAATGCCATAGGAGGAGCTTTCATGCGTGTTTTTTTTTCAGCTCGAGACATTTGCTCAAGAAAAATGTCTCATATAAAATGTTTTTTGGGTTTCCATTTGCTCAGTTTATTTTACTCGAGTAAACCGGGCTTTTCACCCGACGTCATGCAAGTAAAGGGGAAAGGTGGGGGTTGATATGTAAATTAACTATGCGTAAAGTACTTGTGCTGTTTATGAAGATTACTAGTGAAATTTTTGGGGAAATTTTGTGAAAGTGTGGTTTCTATTCACAGACAACTGGTACACGAGTGAATCTAAGCTGCTGTAATAGAGCAAAATACCTTGTGCCTGGTTGGTTAATAACACCGTGTAACAATTTTTTATTTATTTATTTATTTTTTTTGTTCCTTTTGTAGTAAGTGTTATTTCCTAATTGCTTATGCCTCAAAAGTATAGAAAATGGCCATTATTCCCCACAAACTTTGCTTTTGTGACCAGGACAGTGATATTTTAAAATATCACTATTTCCAATGGGAAAATGGCAAAATGTGTGTCTTTTCGTTCACATAAAGTCAGAAAAAAACAACATATGAATCCAAATTAACATGTATTTATCCTAAAGTAATACAAAAATGACTACAAAAGATTTAGAAGTGAGTAGTTTTTCGAGATTTACAATTATACTGTAAATACACTTATTCTTATTTACAGTATAATCGTAAATCTCGAAAAACTACTCACTTATAAATCTTTTGTAGACATTTTTGTATTACTTTAGTATAAATGCATGTTAATTTGGATTCATATGCTTGAACCTCCAAACATCCTCTACCAGCAAATCCTTATGTCTTGTTATCTAATGCCAATCGCTAGCGAAGGACGGTTTGGACACACTCGTCCATCTTGCTGGTGGGAAGATGCTGTGCTGCATCGCTGTTTCACAGATCTGCAGTGGATAGAGTCCTTTCACATCACCAGGGCAACATTCAGCATTATAGTGGAACTGGTAAAGATATGCAGGCAAAAAGGAATTACGTACCGCCTCCTATGAATGTGAAACTGGGTGTGGTTTTTAACAATTAATTTCAAATAAAGCCAAGTGGAGCGTCATGATTGAATGTTCATCCCAAAAAGCGATCTGCTGAATGTCTTTTAGCCTCTCCGATATAAGCATAAAGATCAAATCCACCTTGCCATCTGTAACTATACATTGTCTATCAAGCAAGCACAAAGCTAGTCTCTTCTGTCTGATAAACTTTCCAGGAGTTTAACTTTAGTTTGCCTGTTTACAGTCAGTGACGTAACCACACATTGTATTGGCTGTAGTCATGCATGTCGGATGCTGTCTGCAGTCAAATGCACCGAGAAGCTCCTTGAGTCGCACCCACTCGGACTGAACAGAACATTTCAATTCCAATGCACAATTATATTAAACCTCAGCTCCATAGAGCACTATTGACCTTGCTATCAGCTTACAAGGTTAGTAACACTTTGGTCGTGCATGGATATGTTTTTAAGTGTTGTTACATATCTTGCTGTAGTAGAATTGAATTATGTTAGTAGTAAACTTGAGGAGCTAGGGATAATTGCTTATAAAGCATTAACACTCCACTGTGAAAAATAGTTTTATGATCTTAGTGCTAACTTCTTGTAATTAAAATAGGGAACTATCTAGTAGCAATCTAATTAAAGGGCTCGTCTAGCCCATTCCCTTTGACTTTTTATTACTCCCTGAGTATTTTTCATAGCTGTTCCACGGTAATCAAGTAAAACCTCAAGCAATAGCAGTTATTTTAATAATTGAACATCTCAGCACACTTTTTTCTTGCTTTTGTTATCCACTTTTTAAAAAATTGGTCTGTGCTGTATGATGTACATTCAGTACTGCGCCATTCTAAATTGTTATTGCACTATGAAGTGTTGAGTCCTTTCAGAACCCCCCCCCCCCATCCTCATCAACCTCACCATAGGCTTGAACTTCAGCCCCTTCAATTACATCTTCAGTCTAACCCAGAGGTAGTCAATAGGTGGACCGCCATAACATTTTGACTGACCCGCCAAGTTATATGGCAGTCTATGTTTTAACCTGCACTCACACTGGAAATGCTCATAGTATTTAAGCGGTATGTGTGTTGGTATTCCTTCTCTAAGATGAACATTATTCATATTATTAAAATTAGTGTTCTGTTTTGAAGGATACATATCTGTGTGCCTAAGCATTGCTCTTGCTCAGCTAACCTGTAACTCAAGCCCCTTGACAACCTTACAGCTAAGTTACTAATTAGAAATGTACTGAAGTCACAGTCATTTTTAAATCATTTTTTTTTTTGAAGTGCTTCAGTTTTGTTTGCTACCATAACCTTTGTTTTTGCAATGGTGAAATACAATGTTTGGGTCTGCTAATGCATAAACATACAGTAGTTCTACAATTCTATAGTTTTAACAGGGAAAGAACTTGTGTAGAAACAAATCAGTAAAAAAGGCAGACTAGTGAAAAAGTTTCGATGACCAAAAAGCAAAAGACTCCTATAAACCAAGTGAAAACTTTAAAACCAACAACATGTGCAATATTTGTGTAGTTATGTGTTTGTGTGTATGGGGATAGGGGTCAATTAGAATGTGCTCCAGACCTTCACCTTGCTGTAACTAAGAATGTTGAACCTTCACACAAAATAATTGACTAACCCTGGTCTAATCCTCAGAGGAAGATGGAATACTAAAATATGCAAGCACTGAAGTTGATGGTGAATATGGATTGCAACCCCCCATGAACCTGGTTAATAGTGTTTTCTTTTATTTTTGTTTAATATGTATGCGTATATTATTTATTATCTTGCTGTGAATTGTTGCTTAGTAAAGAATGTTAGGATGTCTTGGCATGATAAATCGCTATAAAAATAAGTTGATGTTACACAAATATGCTTAGACAGCAGTTCACTTCCTGTTAAGTAACTTATAGCTATAGCAATTGTTCCTAAATGTGTTGAATATTCCTCTTCTGCTATTAGAGAAAAAAAAAATCTAGATTTGAATACATCTCCATACCAAATAAGTAGTTCCAAAGACGCGGATAGAATATTCGTAGCTATTGTTATTTTTCAAAAGCCTTGGCAGTTATCGACTCCAGTCCATGCATCTGCTTACCACACAAGTCTGTGCTCCCCACCTTTGTCCTTCCCTGTGAGAACGCCACTGTCAGTGCAGTTAATGCGGGGTGTCAGTCAATAGTCCCACTAGCCCCTGATTGAATTACAAATAACTTTATTTTTTATGCCTCCTGAATTATTTTTAGCTGCTATTCTGAGACAGGCCAGGCTGCAGAATTAGCTTTGTGTCTATCAGGCTCGTATTCTCAGTTTATTTTTAATTTTAGTTTTTACAGTATTTATGATATTTTGAATATTACTCACCTCAAAATGAAGACGCTCAAATCTCATTGTGATGAGGTAAGACCCCACCCATCATCTCCAGTTACTGTGTCACTGTGCCATTGCCAAGCCTGGGATGTGACAATAGATTTAATAACTGAAACCTCTTTCATGATTGAAACGTATTCGAGCATGTGTTACTGAAGTACAAGAAAGTATCCTCACAATGACCCCGCTGACATACTGTAGCATGACTTTTCATTCATTACATAGGTTTTATAAATACAGCTTTTAATATACATTAAATAAAAGTATGTAATTGACATAGTTTTAATTGCCTGCTTGTTTACCACAGAAGTCAAGTTATATATATATAATATATATATATATATATATATATATATATATATATATATATATATATATATATATATATATATAATATTATATTTGATTGTTGTCAGCCTGCAAGTTTCCATGGTATTCTCCATGTTTCTTTGGCTCTGAGTGTGGCTCAGCACTCCTGAGGATTGTCCCCTTCTCCTTCCTCTGCTCCTCTCTCTGACATTACCGATCCCGTTTGAGTGTGAAGACCTGTTTCTATAGCAACTACTCATGTCTAACCATTTCCAGTTCTCCTGTATGTTGGCAGGTAGACAAATGTGTTCAATTGGCCCTGAGGTTTCTTTTTCCCCTCAGTCTGGCAGTTCACCTTAGGGACATGTGGTTCACTGGCACAAAGCAGCATTTCCATGTTCTTTACTTTAAACATTCCAAGTGCCTTTTTCTTTCAGCACAGTCCTGTGGGAATTTTCTCAGACTGTGAAAGAGTCACAAGAGACAGGTCTGTCTGGCATATCAATATTTATTAAAACAGCTGCCAAAAATAACAATTGAAAGAGATTATTCCAATGCTACTCTGGTACTACTAAAACATTTGCACTTTTTTTCCTGAAATCAGTATAGTAGCCTACATGTCTTTGTTGCAAAACTGATTTGAAACAACACTGTACCACTGAAGAGTCTCAGTCTAAATGATTGTATTATTGAAAGGTGTTTTCTTTTTTTTTTAGATAAAGGGTACAATGGGGGTAAAACACTACAGAAACCTAATCAAAATGTATCTAATGTATGAGTGACATTAAGGAAATGTGTTAAAATATTTTTGTTCATAATTTAAATTGGGCGGTTACCCCTATTGGATAGTCTGCCAAATAAATAAAATAAATAATAAATAATATATGGGTTAACCAAACAGAACAGAAAATAGGTAACATATAGTTGATTATCAATCCAGAAGCCTGTGTTAAAAACAGATGTTTATGGAGCACACCTTTACTTTGAGACATACACAGGTGTGCCAACAAACTTATAATTCATTCACATGTCTGTTTAAAAAGAAATCTAACCATGTAAGGGAAAACAGAGAGAGACATTCAAATATTTTATAACATAACCCTGTACATGTTCACTGTATCTTACACAAGGTTCAGAGCTGAACTTACTAACGCGTCTAGTTGAATCTCTGCTGAACCCTTGGCATATTCTCATAAGCTATTTCAAACTACATTTAAACTACGACATCATCATCATCATCATTATAGCAACTATGAAGAACTACTAAATATCAAAAACTTTTGTTAGCAAAATATTATAGTTGTTATGAATGTAATCCTAGCCTCTGTCCCAGTAGGCAAGACAGCAGATCTCACAGGCTTTGATAGAGTCGCTTCTCTCTCTGTTTAAAGGCACTTCCATATCTAACACTGCACACTGGAGGAGCAGGCTCAAAACTGAAACCAGCCTTCACTTATGATGAGGTGCTAATCACAGAGGACCCCTCTTGGCATTTTAAAGATGTATCTTTCTAATTTGTTGTCCAGTCCATTAAGATGGGCACCTTGGTAGGTGTTCCGAACTAATTAGCAGCTTGGAAGGAGTATTACAGTTCTATGCATTTGACAGCATGTTAACGCTTTAAAAATAATGGTTGCATTTAGGGCCATTTCCTATCTGATTATCTCAAGTAAAATATGGAGCTTTTTTAGATCATCATTTTTTTCTACAGTTAAGGCAGTATTTATGAAGCCATATACATTTTTATTTAAATAGAAAACATCACGATGACACTGTCATAAATCATTTACTTTTTTTTTTTTATTAGAAACATAGAAAAAAAAAACACCTTTGTAATGAATGTGCCTGATGTGAAAGGTGAGGGATGGATGGCACAGGAGAACGAAGCCCAGCACCTGTATCATCTTTCAATCCAGCACACTGAGCAGTGCCATGTATATCAGTATGAATCAACAGTGACCTGAGGGCGTTTGCCTCTACTCAGGAGCCAGGCAGATGAAGTTACCATTAGTATTCCATAAAGGTTACACTTTAATTATAGTGGCGCTACGGTCCTCACTCTTTTGCACCTGTCAATCTTTAAACTTTTAAATGCATGAAAAATGCATTCAATTATGAAAAGACTTTGCCTTACCAGGTACATTATTTGTCAAGTTTCTGCATGGCATCAGTGTCAAGAGGGGTGAATTGGACGTGTTGGTTTTTTTCAATCCTGTACAAAGTAGCTGCGCTTACATGCTTACAATCCCTCTTGTGTGTTCTTTTTCTCCAGAATTGTTATTAAATAATTGCTTTCTTTTTTCATACCACAGCAACATGCATTGTGTACCCACAGGCTGGGATTTCATTTTATTTATACATTAACATAAAATCAGTTTTAGCACCATATTATTGCAATTCTATTCATCATACAGTACATTGAGTTTTTTTATGTTTGGATAGTGACACTGTAATTTTAAAAAATGCAGTTATTGATTGTGATATAAAGCTGCCAAATCACAAGGAATGTAGAAGGCCGGTCACATGATCAACTGTGCATTATATACTGTAAAATGATGAGACGAAAAAATAAACTCCATCTTAATTGCTTAACTGAATAATGTCTTGTATTCTAACTTTTAAAGATGTCATATAAAATATGATTTTTTTTTCTGTTACAAATCTCAGTTTTAATGACATTTTTTTCCCCTCTCTTTTTTTTTTTAATTAAATGAAAGATCTTCAGTGACCAGGGGTCTTTTAGGACTGCTGCAATGCTAATGAGAGGTAAGACATATGTTTGGCATATTAGCTTATCTTTCTTTTATTATTATTATTATTATTATTATTATTATTATTATTATTATTATTATTATTATTATCAGAGAAAAGCTACCTGGTTACAAAACTAAAACCAAGTAATAAAGTCCAAGCTCTCGTATGCTGATTATTCAGTTTTGTGACACTAACAGGTATTTTCCCTCTTTCAAAAAGACAACTTTAGTATAACAAATTGAATCATTTTGGTCTCTTACATGGAAATAAGTTATACAAAAATCATATCGGAGCATAAACCAAGACTAGTGTAGTGCTGACAAAATTCACGACAGAAACTCTTTTAAAATATGGCCCCTTGTTTTAAAAGTAAAGTTTTAAATGTAGTTTTAGTAAGTATCCATCACTGAGCTGTATTTCTGTAAGCTGAGCAAACATAAACCTGAAAATAGCTCATTCTATTTCAGGCTCAGTAGACTAACTAATATGTAGGTCCAACATAAAAACAGGAAGAGGGCAGTATTTAGCAAAGCAAAAAAAAAAAAAAAAAAAAAAAAAAGGTTATGTGATATTTTGCCTTGAAATGAAAGCTAATGAAAGTAGATGGAGTCACTCCCCTTCAGTGGAATGATTCTGTGGTCTATCTATCTAAACTGAAGCAGAGTAGCTCTACTGCCCAAGGAGCAAAGAGTAAGGTTCAAAAGAAATAACTATGCTGGAAATGTCAAAGCTCATGGACAGTATAGCCTGGCTAAACAAAGCAATTGAAACCGGGTAAGAAAAGTACCAATACCCTAATATCTGTGAAAATTCGATCATTCATAAAAAAAAATAGAAAATAAAACGCATTTTACAATACAGCATGTGTTTCATTTATTACGCTATTATATGATGCATGTCTAAACAGATGCTAATCAGAAAGGGTGACACTGCCAACCCATACCTAACAGCACTGCCAAATATATCACTTTATTATGCAACAAAAAGGCTGCACTTTATAAATGGATAGTCAATTACAGCTTCGCTAGCAATTTCATTTTAGTTTCAATGTAGAAATAAGCATGTCTTATATGACCGCTTCATCAAGTCTACAAAATGCTTTTACTACACTTCATTTTCGAGTAATAAGAACCCAGACATCACCATTCTAATGTATTGCATGGCAACTGATTTATAGAGCCGATTCTCTGCATGTAATTTTGTTGATTTTAATAGACTTTTATCACTTTCACTACTCCTGCAATAAACCACTGTCTTGTTGTTGCTTTAAGCACAAATGTGGCCTATAATCCTGGGGCAAGTTTAAACATAAATACTCAGGCTTGGTTACATAATTCATTTATAATTAAACTTAGTTTTATATAGGCAAAAACTGTTTTGAGGAGCACTTTAAATCTGAAACTAATTTATTCTCTAGGAGTTTTACAAATGCATTTCCTAAAGGCCTGCCAAATAATCAACAATCAAAACAATTTTAATGTAAACTTAGCTTGTTCTCAGTAACTGTATAAAATAAAAGTAAACATTTGCTTTGGAACTTCCCAGTTAGGAGCCAGGAGCGTGTGTCTTTCATGGGGAAGTGGAGTTCGTTATTGTAGTGCCTGGTGCAACTCCTTGAGCTTCTCCTGTGAAGAAAGAAAAATCTCACCAAGATGGAATAACAGAAAGTCAGCATTCTGGGTGACCAGTGTGATAGCTGTCACTAGTGTACTTACTGGATATTGCATTCAGTAATGGACTCGGCAATTCAGTTCAGTAAAACAAAAAAACAAATAGAATACCACTACTAATGTCTAACTACGCTTTTTAGAATGCTCCTGTATTGTGAAGCAGATCTTAGTAGTACAGATTTGTTAAACTAAAGTATGTACATAGGTCTTAACTGTGTTGCTAATAAAAAGGAAAAGTGACTGCAGTTGTGTTTGATGAGCACAGGGTGCCAGGGAGAAAGGGTTGTATTTCAAGGAGGCTGCAGAAGCAATGTATCATGCTTCTGTCCTTGAATGAACTCTTCTGTGAGCCAGAGACAGCAGAAAGACAGACAGATAGTGCTTGGTAATTACACTCACAGACACTGATCTAAATATTTTACACAGAGGACACCAGAATACAGTTGATTTGTTTATTTACTTTATGTACTGTAGTTTTTAAAGCATTTTTCTCTCTGTCTTTCATAGAGCACAGCACATTTTTACTTAAAACAGCCCCACCTAATGGTAAGCAATTTAAATGCTTCCTGCTTTTGAAAGAAATCTGTATAACTGATTGAACTTTTCAAAGCCTGGCCTGTATAGTACTGTTCTGTTGTAGCAGAGAAACCACTTTCTAAGACTTTACAAGATTGTAAAATACGGTGGAGTGTTTTTTTTTTTTTTTTTTTTGGTTATTATTTTTTTAATGTTTGGATTAATTAAAGTTAAAAGAAGCCACAGTCTTAAAATGTTTTCTGAATATCATTTTATTTATTAATAATATATATTCTTCCTCTTGTTCTCTTTCTTTCTCTTTATGCATTACAGTCATTTTGGGAGGCTCTGGTTCTGTTTGCTCAGATGTAAAATTTGTATAATTTTTGTTTCTTTGTAAAAGGAGAAACAAGATACCCTTTCTGGAAAAAAAAAAAAAAGTCTTTATTTAACTTTGTGACTAGAGCCCGATAACCATCCAGAAAATACAAAAAATATGTGATTGGAATGCCTTTATAATAGCTTATCCACAGAACCCCTGATACTGATACAGTAGGCCCATTGTTTCTTATATAGCGCTATTGTACTGTAATGAATACCAGAGTATGTTTTGTTGTTTTGCTCTATTGCTATGTCAGAATCAGAATCAAAGTAGCTGCAATATGCTTTCATTGCCCCTCTGTGAATATTCATTGCACTGCCATTGCTGTGTTAGTCCACTGCCATTGTAAGGGTGACGCTTACCTGCAGCTGTTTTCAACTAATCCTCCTAAGCTTTAACTTAAAACATCAGAGAACAGCAGAGTATTACCTGAAATCAATTTAAGAGTACCTTCCACCTTTCACTAGACTTTATTACATAATATAGTTGATTGCCAAGATATCAAGAAAGCTAAAAGATAACGTTATCACAAGGTTGGCATTCAGTATGGATTGTAATTCAAGTGCATCCCAGGGAGCCTTGAGGTAATCCAGGGATTTAGCTAAATTACCTCACTCCTCTTTATTTCTACACCTGGTGCATTTTACTTAAACCCGATACACATTTTTATGGGCCATAAAGAAAGTTGAATGGTATAATAACATCTTTCCAGCTATCAAGAATTAAATCAACTTGCGTAGTGGTTATTATTTCTGAGTGTAAACTTATGGAGCCACAATTAATTTTTACAGTACAAAAAAAAAAAAAAATCTTTTGGAAATTAAAACCAGGCAAAATTGCAACTCAAATCAGTGTTAAAATCCTCCCAAGTTTTAACATTCTGGTGTTAAATACAAAAGCCTGTTAGCAATCTTATGCAATTTAAGAGAGCCAGAGGGATCCATTGGATAAACAGCACCAAGGTAAAACTCTCTAGCTCAATGGAACAGACCAATGGTCTTCTCAAAAAAAAAAAAAAAAAAAAAACTGGAGCTATTTCCACAAAGGCTATCTGGGTAACAGTTTATGATCACTTTGGATTGCCTGTTATGCCTCAATACGCTTACATTTTAGCACAGCCAACATAAATGAAGCAGAGAGCTTAATTAATTTATGCATAAGGATGGCACGTGTTATGCCCACCTTGAAACCAGCAACAAATTAATTTTCTTTGTTAAAGACTATCCCTTTGAAGCTGCCTGCACAGAACATGTGCAAGTAGGTTTTAAGTAGACTGAATTCTTACCAGACAGGTGTTTCTTGGTGCAAAGCTGGATATTTTCTTGTCTAATCCTTTAAAGAAAGTTTTGAAATTCTGTTTTGATGGATCATAATTTATAGACATGCAGTATGCTCCACATAAGTATTCTAAATACAGATTTGTAAAAAAAAACTAAAAACTAATTGTGTACCGTTTTCCAGAACTTTTCTGTATAAAATTTGATATAGTTTAAAATGAAGTGTGTTGCAAAACACAATTTATGACCTAGATCCTGATTCTTACATTTCAATTCCTACACTCCAATTTCCCATGTGCACACTTAATAGCAATGTCATTTATTGGATAGAAATTTTATTTACAGCCAAAGAATAATTCAGTTGCAAAATAAATACATAAATACATGCCCATCCAATTAGATAACTGAATAATTGAAGCTATGTTATCACAATAATGCTGCTTTAAACAAAACAAAACAAAAACACAAAAAGTGAACCTCCATAGGAAAGCCGACAGTAACAGTTCAACATTGTTGACCTAACATGACCAGAGACTTGAATAGCATACATATAATGATAACAGCATAACCCATTGAAAGACTTTAACCTTTTAGTTATGCAATGAAAGTTTCAAGGTTTTAAAACCAGGGATAAATCAACAAAATCAGGATGATGAGTTCTGACCGAATGCTGTACACCAATAATGTAAGGAATTTTTCTGAAAGGCTAGGGAAACGACAAGAAAAGGAACAGCAAGGCAGTAGCCAGCCACGAAAAATCACAGAGGCACGTGCCCATGCGCTGCAGCTAAGCAATGTGTAAGAGAGCATAAATAAATCATTATTTGTATGATTTTAACCGTGCCTCGGGTGCCTCATAGCTAGCTATGGCCTTGGAACAAAACAACATCGATTTGGATCACGAACAATATGAGGAAATTATATGAGACAGTTAACATTGGGAACCAACATAACTATTATTAATAATAATACATGACTACAATCCAGAAATGCTTCTGCCATAGTGTCATCAGATGTGGTGCTGGTTATTTTTTTTTCAGGATGTACAGTACTACAGAGTATTCTGGCATCCATGTGTGCATAATTTAAACCATGGTGTGGCTAGATCAAAATGATTTATCACTTTAGTTGTGGATAAACGAATGTGTTACTCTTGTTTATTGGTTTAGTGGCATAGGGCTTGTTTACATAATTTACATGATGTACACAATACACACATATACATAGGAAGAATAACAAAGGTTTTAATCATTTTCAAGTAAGAGGTCTTTCATTATTATAAACTATATTGAAATCTTGTTCCACATGATATAAATCATCTGTAGTTTACAGCATTTACTTCGGGGTCCTCAAATGAGTGCTGAACAGGCCTACATGCTAAACAAAAACATGCATTCTTAAAATCAAACATTTGCAAAGGGTATTGTATTGTAAAAAGGGCAGCCCGTTTCATTTAAATTTTAATGTAATTCATAATATTCAGCACACATCATTTCTGAAATGAAAACTGAACATTTTCCAAGACAGCTTTAATTCCATGATTTTATTTAGAAAAAACAACAACAACTTCAGCCTACTACACATTACTTAACCACGAACGTTTTACAGTAATTTAGGTGAAAGAACATTTTTTGTTTTGTTTTGTTTGTATATATTACTTGACGTGAGAGGGGGAAAAAAAAAAACCAAGGTGTCTCGTTTGAAGAGCATTAGCTTTGAAATAACACAGTATACACCACTTGGTGGAAACCTGTTCGTACTCTGTATCTGGCAAGCTTTTCATAAAGTACAGTAACAAAAAATAAAGTGCGCCATTTTATCGCCTGCCTGAATATACTTTTTTTGTGGCTGTTCAAATGCACGGCATACGCGCAAAGGCTCAATCTTAAAAGCTACAGCCTAATTAAACTTACTATTCGTGTGTTTGTCTTGCTAGAACAGTCAGGCGTGTGATTTTGGATTTACCCGTTTTATATCGCATATTCATAACATAATGTTTACGGACGCTTACACTTATTGCTTTCTTAAAATATAACTGCACGGTACTTTATGCTCAACTTTATTACAACCAATAACAAACGCTTGCAATTGAAGTGTCCCACAATCATGTAGCCTACAACTAACACGGTATAATCAGCTTTGTCTGTCTGTCCGGTATATTCTTTCACGTACTATATACATTTTCTATTTAGGCCTTGTTAATAGTCAAGTTTATTTACATTAACATACGTTTTTACTGTATTTATGTGTAAACAAATTTCCTCTCGCTCGCCTTGAAACTCACCTGCCTTATGTCGAAAGCTTTTACTTGTAGCAATATGTTTATAATGTAAATACTGTATGTAGGCTAAACCTTACTGACAGCTATAGAATTCAAACATGAATAGCTATGTTTTAAAACCCTATGGTACAACCACATTCTTAATTGGCGTTTCAGGTTGCAATACTCGTTTTGGGTTGAACGGGGGATATTAAGATATATTGCATTGCAACCAATTTTGGTCCATGTTAATATATAACATATTTTTTATGATTTAATATGTAAGAATAATGAGTATCTATCAGTTTGTAGCTTGATTTTCCAGTTTGTTATTAAGCCATTGGCCACTTTGCACTAATGCTAACGCGGAAACAAAACAAGTTAAAAATAAATAAATAAATAAATAAAACGCTGAACAATGAAACTGTTAAGTTTTATATCACATGGAAAACAAGATTTGGTGGATCGTAGCCATAGGGAACAAATGACTGTTTGTTACCAGGGTCCTTTGCGTTTTATGGCAGTAATAGCCTCTACACCACATGTCACAGAAAATACAAAGGGATTAATCAAAGAGATTAAAACTAACCCACAATATTGCCAATAAAATACAGCAATTAAGTAATTATCACCATAAAAGTAGCGGTAACCAAAAGCAGTGTCTGCAATTTATGATCAACAAGAATTCGGAGAGGTCAGTACTGTGCAGCAGGTATTACTGTATCCACTGTATTATATGTAGGCTACTGTGGCGAGAACTTTGCGTGTATACTGGAATGCCGTTTCACTAATAAAATACAGTATAACTGATCTTGAAAAACTATCGGTATAGTGTTGTAAAGTGGTACATTGTCACAATGTGGTAGGCGTACCAAAACGTGACGTGTGTAGAAAGTGGAACGCTGTGACCTTGAAAGTGGTGATGTGTTTTCTATTGAGGTACATTTAACATTATTTATACTTTTTTTTTTTTTGCAAATCTTTAATTACACACATATATTTTTTAAAACTTAAACTGGAAACAGGCAATCAATTTTTCTAAAAAGAAAAGAAAAAAAAAACAATTCAGGACAAACAAGACAAAATGTCCGCCCAAAGTTGCAAACGTACAAAAGAAAAAAAAAAAGTACATTACTTAATGCATTGGACATGGCAGATATTAGCACACTTTTTCTTAATGTTGAAAAAAATATGATAAATTCGATTTAAAAAGACGAATTATGACCGAAAACAACATAACGTACCAGAATTGAATGGGCACGTTTTCTAAGCGGAAGTTGTTTACCAGTTGTTAGGCATGAGCGAGCAAGCGCAAATGCTCATCTTGACACTTTTTTTATCTGCGTACCTGAAAATAAGTACACCAGTGCATGTAATTTATTGTTTGATTATTAACTACAGTAGAGTGGGGAAACATAACTAACATGCATTGTACATTATTGTAACACCTTATATGAATTTGTAGGGCCCATATTATTATTTTTTAAAACAAACTGTTTTAATTGTGTATTAGTGTGTTTTGATGATAAATCTTTAATGACATGTACCATTCCGTATAAGAATAACGATGTAGGCATATATGTCGATTTGATTTACTTTAGTAACTCCAGTTGACGGTTGTATGTTTATCCTATGGGTAAATTATTTGTATGAAAATATAATTGAAGAATGCCATGATCTTTAAGTTAATCTTTCTTGTTGGTATTGTTATTATGGGCTAATCTGTTTTCTTATCATTTGCTGAGTAGGGCATTATTATGTTTATTGAACATTTTTAAATAAATGAAGGAATAAATAATCAACATTCAACAATATTAAGCATCTGTTTACAACGCGACCTTCATGACAGGCTGCAGCAGCACAGCTTAAATATCGCTCTCACACTTACAGGAAGGGACCGTAGGTAACCGGCGATTAACTAAAATACATTGTGGTCAAATGTCTTTTATCAACACAGTAACCGAATGTAAAACTGGATTTAATATTTACAAATGTACTTGTATAATTATAAATAATGTAAACACCTTACAGGACTCAAGAGCGTGTGTGTGTGTGTTTTTTTTTAGTTTATCCATAAGTAATGTTAATTTTTATATGCCAGATTTGATACTTTTGATGTAAAGAGAAAATGTACAAATAATACATGCAATGGCTATAATTATTGGCAATAATTAATTTCCTGCTAAATGTTTCCCGCTTACATGAATTTAAGAATATTGTTTTTGTAACCTATTTCGAAATGTACACATGCATTCAAGAAATACTGACAACACATATTATAGGATATTGTACATTATGGAAAGGTTGGCCTCCCACATGTTTCGGTTTTTTTTAAAATAAAACATATACGGTGTAGGCCTACTCCATTGAGTCAAGATAGGCTAATATTTACTTTTTAAATACATTTAAACTTATGTTAAAACGTCCTCTTTTGGATGGCAGTACACTGGATATAAAAATAATTTTGATTAACCTTTAGTGTCACAAAGGATTGTAAGAAGCTGAGAAATTCATATTGTTTTCTTCAGAACAGACAATGTCTTACTACAGTGGTTGTGGTAATTTAATCTGTATTATTATTATTATTATTATTATTATTTATTATTATTATTATTATTATTATTATTATTAAAATATCAATATGCAATACAGAAGTGTATTTTCTCTTAAACAATAATAGCCTACCTGTGACAGTCGATAACATGACACTAAAATGATTGTCAATGCTGTACCACTGCGTTTAACATAAACAAATAGACTGTATATATTATATTGCAATACTTATGTAGTGGCTTTAAAAATCGTATATAATGAATAGTTTTCAACATAAATAGTATAACATTTATTCGTGTAACATATTGCCCTAATCATGTAATCGTGCAAAAACAAACGCTAGATGAAAAGCATACACTGTTGTCCAGGTTGTGTCATGGTTCAGTTGAACATGTAGCAAACCGATTGGCTGCTGCGTCCTTGCTGACGAATTATACTGATATTTGATTTATTGAATGAGAAACTATACTGAACTTTGAACACAGAGAAGAGCGCTGTATTGTGATGCCATTTTGAACTGGAAGAAACTCTCTTTAGGACCCCGTGAAATCTCGTCCAATCCGCCGGTTTCTGCAGTAAGATCGGAGCAGCTGGAAGAGGCCTCGCCGGCTGAGGAGGAGGAGGACAGGGAGAGAAGCAGAAGGAAGATCCGGGAGCGAAAACGAAAAGGTTCAGGCCTGGGACTGGCAAAAAGGGTAATTACAAATGTGATACACTAATTAAACCTCTCTACCCGTTGTCAATAGGCCTTGAGTTGACGGTAACCTTCTGAGCTACAGAATGCAACCACAAAAGGGTGGCATGCCATTATATGGAGGATAAAACTGGTAGCATTTATAGGTTTGCAGATGTGTGTGTGTTTTTTTAGGCAGTATGGTGTGCACATAAAGTTGGAGCAGCTTGAAGGGGAAAAAAAAAACAAAAAAACAAAAAAACAAAAACAGCGATTCACAAAGTAATTGGTACTTTTTGTATTTTCTATGTGTTGCAATATGTATCTCTGTGGTCACACTTAGCCACTTACACTTAGTGGTAATGTCATGGTGACAGGTGGTAGGTTTGCATTTTTTCATTATTGCAGATGTGTCCTAAAAAAATAATGTCATATTTAACTAAGTATGTGATATTACAATGTGGTTGACAGTACCGCTTACCCGTTTTTCATGCATATTCTGAACATTTAAATGAACTGGAAGCTTCAGATACTGTATAGAAACAAAGTGTCAAGTTTGAATGTTTCCTTGATATTAACGGGGTGATGCATATTTCTGCCACGAACATAATACGACTAAGATAGACTGTCTAACATAACTATGCAGAGAGATGCACTAATTTAAAAAAAAGGCTTTTTGTGCTGACATGCCCTCAGGAACAAGAACTCCTACATTCGTGTATGTGATTATATATATATATATATATATATATATATATATATATATATATATATATATATATATATATATATATATATATATATTAACAATAATAAAAAAAAAAAAAAACATCCGCGGATATATTTTTAAACGCTTGCTTGTCTCTGAATTTGCTTGGCACTCAATATACAGTATTAATATTTTGTAAAACTGTAATGTGTAAAGTTGCTCTAATGTTTTTTTTTTTTTTTTATTGTATTATTATTATTTTAAACTGGCGTTATTAATACAGGCTGGATATTGTATTAGGAGATAATCACCATGCTAATATAAGTGATGCAGATCTTGACCTACATTTTTAATGAGATCTTTTACATAACGTGTTACTGCAGGATGGAAGGGTTAAATCTCACAGACAATTATGAATACAAATGTAATACTGTAGCCAGTGCAGTAGATGCAAGATAGAGAGATAGTTTGATTTATTTCTATCTACACATCCACAGTTGAGTTCAGTACAATTGTTTGTATTTTGTCATTGTTATTAGTATTTGTACAAAGACATTCCCTTAAAGGTATCAGTATTCTTTGCAGGTCTTCACACTATCATTCTAGACTCAACACTGAACCAAGCAGATGCCACATTCTCCCTTTTACCTTTTTTTTTTTAATTGCCTTTAGGTATTTAGTGGCAGTTAGTGACAGACAAGACACATTTTTTGCCATTGATGATTTTTTTTTTTCCACATGATTTATTTAAATCATTGGAAAAGTTTTGTTTTTCAGACAAAAATACAATACCATAAATGTCTCACATATTTACAGATCAAACTGGATCCACTAATTAATCACTGCTGCTTTTAGTGGAGAAATATGTATTTTATATCTAGGCCAAAACATATGACTGCTGTTGCATTGAAAATAGATTCTTCACACAGTCCAGAGGTATAACAGGCTTCACCACTGTCCAATATAGGAGCACCAGCAGGCTATACAAAAAATATGTTTTTTTGCCAAACACTTTTACAGCCAGAAGCCCAGAAAAAAGAAAGAGTTTTCTAAAACAAATTACGTAACATTCAATAATCCAAAATTAGATGGTAGCTTATCTGATTTATTTCAATAGGGCATTGTTTTGTTTGTGCTGATTGTGAACTATGTTAATGACCCTGTGGTACACACTTCATGTTTATAATGTCTAAACAGTAGTACTTTCACTGAACAAATGAGCCATAGCCAAACCAACAAAACCACGATTTATAATCGAAATGTTAAACGGATAATAATTGGAGCCGACCTAGAAGCTGAAAGACGCCCCACCGTTCTGGAATGGTTAGTTCACTCACCTTTCCAACAACGATTGATCAATTCCTTGTCATTTGATATCTTCATGTAAAACAAAAAAAACTCACAACCTGCTTGTACACAACTTTACATTTTATATAGATGTTTTAAATGTCTACAAATGCCAAGGTGCAGTTTTCAACTGTTGAAAAATCATGCCAAGACTATTCCAGACTTGATCATTTAAAAGCTTCTGAATTATGTTTATACAGTTGTGTATATAAGATGTTTTACATGTGTTTCACCAGTACATGATACCCTTCTTTGGAGATAGGCCTAATGTATTTTTGTGAGATCAAAACGCCAAGAATAACAAACCTCATTGGATCAGATAACATCCAGATCGGTAAGATCCTGTTGGATTTAACCAACCTACATCATGCATTATTGTCTTTGCAGCTTCATACATTTGCCCAGAAATATGATCCATTCTATAATAAGTATAGATAACAGTTATGTATCTTATAAAGCACTTTATGATGGTGGTCCACTATGAAAGGCGCTATATAATAATAATAATAATAATAATAATAATAATAATAATAATAATAATAATAATAATAATGTATTTGAAAAGCAAGTTTGATGAACCGAGTTGTGTCAAACCAGAGCAAGTTCTCCTAGTTATCTATCTATCTATTTATTTATTTATTTATTTATTTTTGAGCTTCATATATTAACATCTTCCCAGGGATATTATGATCCTTTGAAAATGTTTAGGTTGTATTTTACCAGCAAAATTGAAACAGCAACATCCTGCAGGATCAGATTGGTTAGGTTTCCTTCACATGAATTCGACTGTGTAGCCTAACAAGTTGATAAAACATCCAAACTGTATTACCCACACATTTTCACTTCCTTTTACATGATAAATAAAACCAAATCTACATAAAATAAATATTTTTTATATAAAGTGTAGGTGCGATTAAACACATTAGGTGAGCAGTTTAATTTTAAATCTTAATAATAACCCAGTACCATAACATAAACTGAATTTTGATGTAATACATAGGTTTATAGTTTGAATAAAATTGCTGAATTCTACCGAATATTTACAGACTGTAGAGGGTACGTTATACGTACTGAGCCTTCAATCTGCACTGCCCAATCCCCAACAGCAAGAAGGACAGTACGGTTCTGATAACACATTGTGAATGTTTATTCTTACCTCCACAAATTCAAATTACGTTCATGTTCATTTTTGGAACCTCCATCTATTTGTTAAATAATGCAGGCTACATCAAAATGTGGCAAACATGTTGGCCTATTAGAGTTGCAATCTTCATTTTAAAACCAAAAAACAAACTGGTAGTTACATACCAATAAAGATAACACATTGAATTGCCAGTGGTTAAAGAAAAGGGCTTGTAACCAGGAGGTCCCGGGTTCAAATCCCAGCTCACTCACTGTGTGACCCTGAGCAAGTCACTTAACCTCCTTGTGCTCCGTCTTTCGGGTGAGACGTTATTGTAAGTGACTCTGCAGCTGATGCATAGTTCACACACCCTAGTCTCTGTGAGTCGCCATGGATAAAGGTTTCTTCTAAAATAAACAAATATATTGTTTTCCACCCCCCACCCCCCCAAAAAAGAAAAACCTGCAATAATTTGTTCCTTTCACTCTGTTTGATAAGTGTGACAGAAGTTGCCACAGAACTAGTGAAGAACATCTGACCATCTTATTTAATTGTGATGCATTTTAAAACCAAGAAGAGGGTAGATTGGTTTATTTGAAATGCACATTAGGCCAGATGAGTAACTTACCAGAAATGGAAAGATCTAGAATATATGCGCTTATTGCCAAGTATAGTCATCAAAAACTGGTGGCAAATGCAGCAGGAGCACACATTTAAACAAACACAAACACACATAAAGGAAGTGTCATTTACAGTAGGTTAGTGTAGAAATAACGGAATCAAGTGTAAGTAAAATATGTTCATATTTAAGGACCATAGTGTGACTTTTTATTTAAAATGTAAAATGCCAGAATTATTACAGTATGAATTCAACTACCAATCTTGTTTTAATGTGTATGTGGTAAGCTCATTTACTACGCAGTATAGTAACTTTACTAATCTAAATTCTGTACTTGCGCTTTCGAGCAAATGTCAAAATATCTCAACAGAGAATGTTATAAGCAGATTAGATTGATTTTTCCAATTTATTTTTTTTACATCAGAGATATGGGTGCTGAGATTTAATCACCGCAAGACCTAATGAGGGAAAACGTCAGAGGTAGCAACACATGTTAAAATAGGACAACCGGCTAATGTTCCACATATTTCAGGGAAGGGGTCTTTTTGGATGGGAAGTATAAAAGACAAGGATAATACGCAATGTTGGCACAGATTCAAAAACCGCCATGTTAAATCGTCTAGAGTGGAGAGCAGAACATAAAAATGGCACAGTTTTTAAAACATAACTATAACAATGCTTAATAAATAACACACACGTAGTTTATTTAAAAATGTGTATATTTGTAGACGAAGCATCAAAATGTAAAATCAGGTGCATCTGTGTGCAAACACGATACGGAGATGCCTGGGTTGTCGTTTTTGTTTCATACCTCATACATGCAGCCTATCTATCCCCTTTTCCAAATCTTTGGTACAGCATACTTATGTCTGCTCACAGTATTCTTATCTCGCCAAATCCTGCTGCCAGTCTCCCATACTGTTTATTTCACAGCTTTGATATTTTGAGATTGCTTGCACCAAAAGGGAGTTTTAAATGGCGCTGTACATTTTGTTATGGTTTACAGTAGAAACTAAGTACTAAGGCGGATTATTGCACTGTAATGATTAATGCGCAATAGCATAGCTGATTTTACATTATATATATATATATATAATGTGTTCAGCATTCTAACGATATTTACATTAAACTGCTTTAGAGAGAGTAACAGACTGTATAATTTGGTTCTTGTTTGTCCACAGGTAAAAGAAAGGACAGCGGAGGCTCCACCCAGAGGGTTTTGATGTTACTTTATTATTTTTCTATTATTATTTTTTGTAAAATCTTGTTTTCACGATGCCGTCCAACGCTGCCACAGCCACCACTACCACCACATTCAAAAGTTCCGACTTCGATCATGACGCAGCTGCATATAAAGTGGTAAGTGTGTGTGTGTACACTTATTATTATTTCTCTTTTAAATAACCCTTATTGTAAAAAAAAAAAAAAAAACAAAACAAAAAAAAAAACACAAAAAACACAACCCTTATTGTAAAAAAAAAAAAAAAAAACAAAACAAAAAAAAAAAAAAAAACACAAAAAACACATTCCATACACTGTACATTATCAGTTTTGAATTGGAATGTTAGTCATTTTGCTTCAGAATTTATAGATTTATAGACTAATCATTACACTTTGTGAAATATGTGGGATACACTGCGGGAAGGCTGTTTGGTTTATTCACTGCTGTCGTCAGACGATGGTTTACGTAGGCAATGTACTGTGCAGTATACCAGAGAACAAGGTTAACTGTTCTATATATAACTGCAAAGATGAACGGTTTTTCATCCAGATTTTCAGTAACAATTACTTCAGCCAAATGTATTAAATCCTATCCTGCATTAAATCCTATCCTGCAGTTATTATGTTGTGTGTGTGTGTGTGTATATATATATATATATATATATATATATATATATATATATATATATATATATATATATATATATATACATATATATATATATACATATACATATACATACATACAATACTTAGGTTGAAAAACGTCTGGGTTTAAATGGATTGTGTAAACGTTTGCCAGTCGAAGTGACAAAGTGTACAGAGCAGTTTCTCAGAGACCTATACCAGATGCTACAAATAATTATTTAAAAAGTGTGTTGTAATAGCAATTGGCTTGTACAGTTAGCTGTTTCAGCTGGAATATACACTATTTCTGCTTCTATACAACAAGTACTGTATTGTCAACAAGTGTCCAATTTTATTCTCTGTAGTGTTTTCTGTTTCTGTTGCCAAGTCACTTGCAAAAGCGTCTAAATGTTTTCTCGCCAACAGCTTTAGTATTGGGCTCTGTCATATTTGGCCTACATAAGTTTAATACAGTCATTTTACAATTGGAGTGACTACTTAATACACCCAAGCAGTGCCTCAGTCACCTTCTAAAGCACACCTGCGTGATAAACCCAAATAAAGACAACCCCACTAAAATATCTAAACTGGGTAAAAGAGTAAAGCCAACAAAGGATTATTTACATATGAACTCCCAGAATGCTTTCTAACCAAATTAACTACAATCAAGTAAACCAACTGAAATAATATATTTTACTCATGTTGTACTGTAAAAAAATTGTTTCACCTAGTAAAATGTATTTTACATTAATTTTACTTTAAACAATGTTTATTCTGTATTTAAACTTTTTTATTAACTTGTATATTCACTGTGTTTAAAACTTAAATTGCAGAAATATTTAATGGTGTATGTACTGTAAAGCCGTACATATTTATGAAACTTTTATTATGAGTTTTTCGTGCATAAAATAAAACAACGCAAACATTTTTGGCATGATTATCAAATTCCACTAACAATACATACCTTGTATATTGCAACAGGTCGCCAACATTTGTTGAGCAAAATAGGTTTTATGGGGTGTGGTTCGCCAAATAGTTGGTTGTGAATATTTATGGCTTTATATTAATTTTCTTATACTTTGAATAGCAGTCAGTTTACAACCACATACTTCCCCTCATATTATAAGAAGAGTGTTACTACCTATCGCAGCCATTAGAAATCCAGAATGTTACAGGATCTCTTTGAGCAATACAGGCTAATGGGAAACTAGGTCAAGTGTGTTTTGGATTTCTCCGGGGCTAAGCCACAGTATCTCCCATGTTTGATCTTGCATCGGTCTGTCATGTTATCCTTAATTTACACAACATGCTTAATCTATCCTTGATATACATCCTTTTGCTAAATTCATTCATGTAGAAGTACTTCGAGATGTCCTTTTAGTGTGCAGGGTAATTTTATGGTTTTATTGTTATGAGTAAAGTTCAGAATGATTGTGGCATTCCATTTAGTGCCTGCTTAAGAGACAGGGATTTGGGTTTTCTATTAGACAACGCCCCCTTACACTAATAATCTTTTGAATAAAATGGGTTGTCAATCTGTAAGATGTAGTAGAAAGGTTAAAAGCAACGTTGTACCTTTGTAGTTCTGAGAGCTGAGAGTGCGTCAGGGTGTGATTCTGCAGATAGCGGTAGGAAACATGAAAGCTGGCTCTGTTTATCAATAAAACAAAGAGGTCAATGGATTCTAGCAGCATTACATAATCATAGTGTGAAGTTGTATTAAAATTATATAGACACTATAAATTGCAATCCATTCTCTTTGGTATAATATATAAAAAAAAAAAAAAACAACATACTAATCAACAAACAGCAAAAACGGCTTACACTAGTTACTATAAATATGATAAATATATATAGGCAATCGATAATTAAAAGATGCGGTTTTCTCATGTTATTTGACACAACGGATTTCTGAGGATTGGATAATTATGCTAATAAGAACCGAATTAGATGCATTTGGCCAACTCATTAGGTAGTAAAAAATTTGGATAACATACCAAATAATCGTAAGTGATAAATGGAGTATGTTTTTATTTTACGAATACCTACAAGAATCTGTAGATTTCCAGAAAGCTTTTGACCAAGCCCCCCATAAAAGATAAATTCTCAAACTGAACACAGTAGGGATTCAAGGAAATGCATGCACAAGGATTAGGAAGTGGTTGACATGTAGAAAACAGAAAGTACTGATTAGAAGAGAAACCTCAAACTTGAGCGAGGTAACCAGTGAAGTACCACAGGGATCAGTATTATGTACTCTGCTCTTCCTAATCTACATTAATGACTTAGATTCTGGTATAGTAAGAAAACCTGTTAAATTTGCAGATGTCACAAAAATAGGCGTGGCAAACACGGTTGCAGCAGCAATGATCATTCAAAATGATCTAGACAGCAATCAGAATTGGGCAGACAAATGATATGACATTTAATACAAAAAGTGTAAGGTACTGCACGCAGGCAATAAAAATATCCATTATAAATACCATATGGGAGATACTGAAATTGAAGAAGGAATCTATGAAAAAGACCTAGGAGTTTATGTTGACTCAAAAATGTGGGGGAGCTATAAAAAAAGGCCAACAAAATGATCGGATATATAGTGAAGTATTGAATTTAAATCAAGGGAAGTAATGTTAAAACTTTACAATGCATTAGTAAGACCTCAGCTAGAATATTGTGTTCAGTTCTGGTCACATCGCTACAAAAAGGATATTGCTGCTCTAGAAAGAGAGCAAAAAAGAACGACCAAAATTATTCCAGGTTTAAAAGTCATGTCATATGCAGACAGGCTAAAAGAATTGAATCTATTCAGTCTTGAACAAAGAAGACTATGTGGCAATCTGATTCAGGCATTCAAAATTCTAAAAGGTATTGACAGTGTCGACCCAAGGGACTTTTTCAGCCTGAAAAAAGAAACAAGGACTAGGGGTCACAAATGGAGATTAGATAAACGGGTATTCAGAACAGAAAATAGGAGGCACTTTTTTACACAGAGAACTCCCCAGTATTGTTGTTGAAGCTGACACCCTGAGATCCTTCAAGAAGCTGCTTGATGAGATTCTGGGATCAATAAGCTACTAACAACCAAACGAGCAAGATGGGCCGAATGGCCTCTTCTCGTTTGTAAACTTTCTTGTGTTCTTATGTTCTTATGAAAATAAAACATCAGGAGGAAATTAACCAGTTTAAAATATTACAATTACATTTGGCATAACAACTTTTAGTGAACTTTTTGATTTTTTTGCACATATTGTTTTCAGCAGACATTGCAGAAATCTGGATTGTGACACACTTTAGATTAAATGAGCTGATTTTAAAATAATTAGTATCTCTGTGTTCTCAGTGATGAAAATCCCTCTGAAATAGGTTTTTGTTTACTTTGCTTCACAAAGTGCCCCCCCGCAACCAGCCAACCAGCCAACCATCCAAAACATCACCTTTGAGTTCATTCTACTTTCCAGCTGCAGACAGGATAACCTAAGTCTGCATACTTTAGGACGCTTTAACAATAACCTGATAGGGAAAATGCTATGCAGTGCTGCAAAGCACACATCTTCAGCCTTGGCAATGCATAGCTTTGATAAGAACATTGCTTTTATTTGGAGGCTGAAAGAAAGGTTGGAGGGTCACAAATCATTAATTATTAAGAAGCCCATTTAGCTATCCAAGCATGTCTTTGTTCTTTATATTTGCAGATTGTTTTTTGTGCAAATGGAATGGATTTCCTTTGGTCCTGAAATGGTCCTATTCACAAAGCTTTTATAACAGGGTTAGGTTGGCACCATTGTTTTTGTAGAAGGAAAACCAACTGCTTATTTGAACTTACAGACCATTCAATTGAAATGGTCTAATAATTATGTTACAATGGTCAGTTGTAATATAATTAAGTGATTGTAATGAAGAGAATGGTTAATTATCTTATGGTTTCTCGTGTGATCTGACCTTTTCTGTCATATGATTAAGTCACCTCTTTGTATTTGTTGTTTTTCTCTGTGGGATGGAGTGGGGTTCAATGCTTAATGGGTGGGCTTGTAACTATGTACATATTAAGATGAATAGGGCCATAGATGTTCACTGGAGAATATGTGCATAACGTTCTGGCAGTTGGCTTTTCATACATAGAAGTGCCGAGTACAAATTTTGTTTTGTAAGTCTTACCTTTTTACTCAGTTCGTTTCACACCTTCTAACACTATATCTCACTCCCTTAGGGAGGGACTTGGCGCTTATTTGAGGAGTATACTGAGCAAGCGTTTAGTTCCTCCCTTATGAACGTTTACCACAGTATTTTTGCATGGTATTTTTGCAGTTTTACGATACTTTCCCCATGAATATACTTTGCTTTGCCATGCTTTCACTATGCTCTGTTACACTTTGCTATGCTTTCACTATGCTTTATTACACTTTGTTATGCTTTCACTATGCTCTATTACACTGTGCTATGCTTTCACTATGCTCTATTACACTTTGTTATGCTTTCACTGTGCTCTATTACACTTTGCTATGCTTTCACTATGCTCTATTACACTTTGCTATGCTTTTACTATTGGAAACTTTTATAAGGGCTGAGACACCAAGCCAGTTTTCAAAAGAAAGCTTTATAATACCCATGGAACCTACAGCTATGGCCACAAGTTTTGCATCACCTTAGAGAATTAAGAAATTTTGCTTCATAAAGTCGAATTAAACCTGCTGAATAATGTTACGTTAACATATTGACTTGCTGCTTTGTAGTTTTCCAAATGCTTCACGAAAAACTGACAATTGAAAAATGTGACATTTCGAAATTTAGAATTAAATACTGGACTACTAGTATGGCTTCTGGTAGACTTTCACAATTTTTGTATAGTAGTTTCTTTGATTGCATGGTGTTAAATACAATATCTAAATTCTGTTGTTATAATTATTTTTTTTAGTTATGTCTCAATCCTAAAATCCTACTTGATGCAAAACTTTTGGCCTTGGCTGTATATGTTCAACATGGATGAAGGTAACCTTTCATATTTACAACATGCTCATTAAACACCCCTGGAAGGAGTCGCTATAAAGTGACAGAACAGTAATACTAGTATGTGTACATGTGTTTGACTTCTATTTAACATACATATATCTCTCCAGATTCACTTACTGTTTTCTGTGAACTATAACATTCATTTCTCTACTACTTATTGTATTAGCATTGCTCTTCAGAATATTAGCGTGTTATTTATTACCCAAAAGTATGTACGGTTTACTGGTTTATTGGTGTTTACGTTTGCCATAGTATACAAGGCTGTGTAAGACTGAGACTCAAGAAAATAAGATTACTTGACCCATTATAAATCAGTGAATGGTCCAGTGGTTAAAAACTTGATGATCTAGCCCAGGGCTCCTGAAGAGCTACAGGGTCTTCTGGTTTTTGTTTCAACCGAGTTCTCAGTTAATTGGCTTAATTAACATGTTCCAGATCTTTAACCTTGATGGTGTAAAGACGCTTATAAAACCTGCTGGATAGGAGTTCTCCAGGACCAGGGTTGGAGACGCCTGATTTAGTCAATACTAAATATTGACTGGGACCTTTGTGTAACATGGCTATGCAAACCTTGCATGTCATACTTAAAAGTATGTTAAATGGTCTGGAAACATTTGAACTGAATAAATGAAGATGGTTCTCATCGCTGAGCCACACTACCTGCAGTTCATCTTGTTGCGTAAGAATTACATCAGGGTGTCTTGAGTGTCGGCTCCCTGAGGCATAGTTTCTAAAAGGTTATTCAATAATTAAAGGGACTTCATAGCTATACCTTAGGGCATCTGCCTGACTAAGCATATCTGCCACTGCCATTTAAAAACAGATACAGCATTAATTAACCACACACAGTAACAGTGGTGAAGATGCATGGAATTGGATTCATAAACCTGCATAGTGGTGTTCTGAACGAAAAACAATTCCAAATAGGTTATGAACAAGGGTGTTGTTTTTAACATTGTTATTAGCGCTGTGCTTCCAGGGCAGAAGTGCATGACAGAAATCATGGATTTTGTGATTTTATGAAAAAGAAAGCATGCATTGTGCTTAACAATGGCATACAAGGTTTTAAAGTGACATAAAACACACACGCCACTGAAGATGTGTCTCAGAAACAGCAGGGCTTTTAATCTTTGTAAAATTAAACACAATAGAAGCCAGATTTTCAAAACTATTTACTCATAGATTTTTTTTTTTTAAATGGATGCTTGCAGCTCTTAAGATATTATTGGTATGTACAGTACACGGTATTTTATTTGGAGAAGTAAACAGGAAGTGTACTGTAGCTACAGGATTGAATAGAAAGTGTACTGTACTAGCAATTTCAAAAGATAACCAGAATAATCTGAATTAAACCAATAAATTCAGGTGCAGAAATTCGATGCTACAATATACAAAGGGTCTGTTTTTTTTAATCTTTTGCACCAGTAATTGTGCTGAAGTTGCAGACAATAAAACATCAGCCTGGTCAATATTTTGCAACACAACTTATTCAACCTGCTGATGGTAAACCTGGCCTTGGGCCTGTATAAACAGCCTTTGGACTACCAAGAGATGACAGCATCATACTATTAAGTGTACAATTTAAAACCAGCTGTTTTACCAGCGAAAACATGTTCATGGTTAAAACTAGAACTGTTTAAAGCTGCAGTCACAGTTTTACTCTATTAGGTATACATTGTTGAAATACTGCATTTAACATGTATCGTCCTTAAAGGTACTGCAGCTCTGCAAAACACAGGGTCATATTCACAAAGCATTTATAACAGGGTTAGGTTGGCACCGTTTTTTGTAGAAGGAAAATACACTGCTTATTTTAACTAGCAGGGGATGACTAAGATGCCTGCAGGAGATATTAATGTAATCTGAAGCTATGTAACTTACACACCCATACATCTCTTGTTTATAGTGTAGTGTATTATAGGAATTATATGAACTATGAACTAAAACATTGTCAGAATGAAGTCAAACCTAAAATTGTAATTTAAAATATTCCTACATTTTTGCTTTATATTTATATTTTACGTATATTTATATATACGTAAAAATGAATCAAAGCTATTTTTTTAAATTGTTGTTTAAAAAAATAAACAAACAGGAATACAAACTTCTTTCGAATAAAAGTGCATGTAACACCTCATTGGCATCTAAAATGTTATATTTCTACAGTGTAGCAGCCACGTGAAACAATAACATTTTGGACACTTGTATAAACAATGCATTACAATGTGAACATGATTGTATCACAGTTGATATCATCTACCGTACACTGAGGTTAGTGTTATCTGCTATTGTAACATCCAAGGAAATTCCTTATCTTTCTAGAACAGGATAGGAACTGTATGCAACCATTGAGCTTCACACAGTTCAGCAAACATGCAGAATGTTATACTTAATGCGTAATGCATTTGTAACAATTGCTTATGAATCAGTACGAACACACATACTATGTGTTGCTGAAAACTCTGTTTTTTGGACTGTGAAGGGATGATAACAAAATTTTTCATCTACCAATGCATAGTAAAAACTTGGTAAAGCATAGGGAAACACTAAAGAATTGCGAGGTATGGTCCATCATATTAGTAAAGGTGGCAAACAAGGTAAACTTTAGTAAATTCATATAACCAGTATAAAGATAGGAAAAACTTGATAAAACTGAAAAAAAATACAGTGGTATAGTTTTATAAGGAATAGATGCTTGGAAGTGTTTCATAGTCAAGCTGATTGGTGAAATTGTACAGTTAGGTTGGTGTTAGTCATCTTAAAATGTCTTTCTGGTTAATCAGTATCGTAAAACTGTTAATGAGTCACAGTTTAATCCAACTCAGAACTGTAGCAGCTGACACAAGGACCCCTGCTTATCGAAACATTTTTTTTGTTTTACTGCAGTGCAAATTGCACCATTTTCTAAAAGAAATAAAACTGGCACCTGGTTACAAAACTAGCAACTGTGATTTATTGAAGTTGATTTATACTGGTGTGTGTTTTCATCCTGGAGTAAAACAACCTTGTGTCAGGTGATAGATGTATCACAAGCTTTCTTAAACTAAAGAGGAATAGCAGTGGTATTCTAAATGGTGGAGCTGTCAGTACCAGTAAACACCACTGGAATGTAATTTAATATAGTGTGCATATTTTGTTTTGTTTTTTCTCTCTCCTCGTGCACTATATGACATAACGTAGTTAGACGCTGCCAAAATAAATAGGGCCAATCACTAGCATGAAAACTGAGTTGGCTGCTTTACCGCACGCATCTCAGTGGATTAATTTTAAGTTAAACAGCTGCCATTTTTGGTGTGTATTACAGTGTCATGCAATTTTACATAATGTGAATGGGGGGTATCTATAAAAAGAGAAACTGCAGTGCAAGTGAAGTAAACTGCTACAAAAATTGACGATAAACTACAGTTAATAAAAATTGCTGTATTATTATTTTTTTAAATCTTAGCAAAATGGTTTAATTAACTATGCATGCAGTTCATGAAACTATGCATATTGTTCATAATTTTTGAAACCATGTAAACTTTTTAGAGCTAGTCAGGTTTTTTCCTTCAATAACAGCTTGAACCATTGTTCGGTAAAAAATGAACAATTTCTGTGACACTGATTGTTAACCACTAACTAAATAAAGTATTCCATCAAAAAAACATTCCCCTTATATTACAGCATGTCCTCAGATAAGCTTCTTTTTCATCAGAGTCATACACAGCATACTCTACATACTTTTTTTTTTCAGGCAAGGCTGGCTCTGACTATTTTAGCAGGCATTCATTTAGCAATATAGTTAGCGTTTGGGGGCTCTGTAGTTTGAATTTACAATGCGGACCATAGCGGACTCTTTCAATTGCGTTCATTCCAATATAGTCAATTCTCATGCTTATTTTAGTTAAAAAAAGAAAAATAAAAAAACAAGAAAAGTGCATCCGTGCCAAATTTAACAAAGCGAAAAAGATAACATCATGAATGTCACATTTTTGATGACCTCATCACAACTGAATCGGTAGCAGACTGACAGCTCTATTCCAGTTACACAGCTGTTAGTAAGTACACACAGTAAGCATTTAATGTGACATTTCAGCAGATGTTGCTGTGTCCTGATAATTCTAAACCAGAGCTGAGTCTGCCTGTGATAACTGACATTAAATTACGTAGTTCTTTTTTATGTAACTTCTCTCACCACCCAGTGAGATGGACATGCAGTAGGATATCTGATGTAGTACGAATGCTCTGAGGTGTCAAATTGCAATCTTTGCTCGATCTGTTTGATAGATGGTCTTCTAAGGATTTAAAATATACTAAATAGAAATAGATAATGACAACAGCAGCTCCTACCTGCCCATAAGGTGCTCTTTCAAAAATGGTAAACATTTTGCCTAGGGGTTTTAGGTTATAGAAGTACAGTTCCCCAGTCCTTCTCTATTCTGCAGAGGCCTGAGAGAAACTGTGTATGCACTGACAGCATCTTTTGTTTTAACAAGGAAACGTATTCATCCTCAGCAGTGTGCAACGGAGTACTCACAGTCTCGTTGCCTAGCAACAGAAGCGGCCTGAAATAACCCTTGCAGACAGAAATGCAATGAATGATAGTGACACCAGTCAGGTTCAAATAAGGAGACACCTAAATACAGCACCCACAACAATATGGAGGTTGGCATATTTTGGCCACATAGCAATGTGCCATTTTGGACTTGTTTGGCAGTCCATCTCAATTACAGTGCCAATCTGCCAATGGTGTGAATATGCATTTTATAATATCAGCCTTTCGTTATTGAAAATAAGGGAAATGTTATGGCAATTTTTTTGGAATATGAGAGTAGTGGGCCTTGATTTATTTTTCGTTGAGTTATTCATCGTCAGACCTAGTACATAACTAGACAGGCGTCAGGCAGGGGCCAGTTTAATTTTAACAAAATATTACAGTTATACATTAATTGCTTTTCACAGTGACCTCAACCTTAGCTGGTGATGTACTGTGTGGCCTATACTTCCAAACAAATTGTTACATAAGGAACATTACATGGGCACTTCAATCTCTATTAATTATCCTAGGCAAAAAACCTAGATAGCACTCTATCTGTATGGGAACAGCAGTGTACGGTAGAAGGATACCTCAAAGTCTCATTACAAGCAGAATACAGAACACAAAATAACTGGGTTTTTTTCTATTATGTTTTACCTACCAGTTATTTCCTGAATATCCTGACAAGACCCCATCCCTCCCCTTATTCCACTATGGTGGTATGTTTATTTAAAATTGTAAAAAGATATTCCACTTTCAGATTGATATGACATCAGGACAAACACAGTGGACCAAAGCGGGTTTATAAGGCTGCAAGGAGTTAAAAAATATCTAGTAGTATTTTGGAGTATATAGATACAGTAATAATAATATAGTTGTACTGAGAATATAGTTACCAAGTGGTAGTGTGAGTTGGTCAGAAACAGCATGTGTGGTATCCATAGAGTAACAATGCCACATTATTGTAGGCTACCTTTCTATGTTATACAGAAATAAGAACATAAGAAAGTTTACAAACGAGAGGATGTCATTCAGCCCATCTTGCTCGTTTGGTTGTTAGTAGCTTATTGATCCCAGCATCTCATCAAGCAGCTTCTTGAAGGATCCCAGGGTGTCAGCTTCAACAACATTACTGGGGAGTTGGTTCCAGACCCGCACGATTCTCTGTGTAAAAAAGTGTCTCCTATTTTCTGTTCTGACTGCCCCTTTGTCTAATCTCCATTTGTGACCCCTGATCCTTGTTTCTTTTTTCAGGTCGAAAAAGTCCCTTGGGTCGACATTGTCAATACCTTTTAGAATTTTGAATGCTTGAATTAGGTCGCCGCATGGTTTTCTTTGTTCAAGACTGAATAGATTCAATTCTTTTAGCCTGTCTGCATATGACATGCCTTCTAAACCCGGAATAATTCTGGTCGCTCTTCTTTGCACTCTTTCTAGAGCAGCAATATCCTTTTTATAGCGAGGTGACAAGAACTGAACACAATATTCTAGATGAGGTCTTACTAATGCATTGTACAGTTTTAATATTACTTCCCTTGATTTAAATTCAACACTTTTCACAGTATATCCAAGCATCTTGTTGGCCTTTTTTATAGCTTCCCCGCATTGTTTAGATGAAGACATTATTGAGTCAACAAAAACTCCTAGGTTTTTTTCATATATTCCTTCTCCAATTTCAGTATCCCCTATATGATATTTATAATGCACATTTTTATTTGCTGTGTGCAGTACTTTACACTTTTCTCATTTGTCATGTGTCTGCCCAGTTCTGAATCTTGTCTAGATCATTTTGAATGACCTTTGCTGCTGCAACAGTGTTTGCCACTCCTCCTACTTTTGTGTCGTCTGCAAATTTAACAAGTTTGCTTACTATACCAGAATCTAAATCATTAATGTAGATTAGGAATAGCAGAGGACCTAATACTGATCCCTGTGGTACACCGCTGGTTACCACACTCCATTCTGAGGTTTTTCCTCTAATCAGTACTTTCTGTTTTCTACATGTTAACCACTCCCTAATCCATGTACATGTGTTTCCTTGAATCCCAACTGCATTCAGTTTGAGAATTAATCTTTTGTGCGGGACTTTGTCAAAAGCTTTCTGGAAATCTAAATAAACCATGTCATATGCTTTGCAATTATCCATTATCGATGTTGCATCCTCAAAAAAATCAAGCAAGTTAGTTAGGCACGATCTCCCTTTCCTAAAACCATGTTGACTATCTCCCAGTACCCTGTTACCATATAGGTAATTTTCCATTTTGGATCTTATTATAGTTTCCATAAGTTTGCATATAATAGAAGTCAGGCTTACTGGTCTGTAGTTACCTGGTTCAGTTTTGTTTCCCTTTTTGTGGATCGGTATTACGTTTGCAATTTTCCAGTCTGTCGGTACCACCCCTGTGTCAAGAGACTGCTGCATGATCGTGGTTAGCGGTTTGCAAATAACTTCTTTCATTTCTTTGAGTACTATTGGGAGGATCTCATCCGGCCCAGGGGATTTGTTTATATTAAGAGCTCCTAGTCCCTTTAACACTTCTGCCTCGGTTATACTAAAGTTATTTAAAACTGGATAGGAACAGGTTGACATGTGGGGCATGTTGTCCGTATCCTCCTTTGTAAAAAAAAATGCTGAACCATCAGTAATTGCAGTGTATCTGAATATGAATATTTTAAATTATGCTGTATGTGGTGGACAGGATGTGTTGGAAATGGGGTATCCTGGAATATTTCTCTAGGTCTTTCTCTCTGTATGCCACTTGGCAATGTTGTTAAAGCAGATGCCCATGCGATTGTAAATATAGTACATTTGCGCTTCAGTTTACTTTTCTCAGCACTGCAGAGAGAGAGAGAGAAAGAGAGAGAATAAAATACAGAAAGTGGTACATTTCAAGGGCATAATGCAGATTGTTATGTAGGCGGGAAGATGAAACCAAATTTTTTGTGTCTTTAGACTTCCCAAGGCTTGACAGATTAGGTAAAACAAAGGTACTTCATAGAGTGGGTCTTTGTCTGAATTACCCCAACAAATTCCAGTCATCAGTGCAGCATCCAGTCTGACAATACTGGTTGCTAAGCAGGATTTTCCACCTTAGCAACAAACCTCTTACCATAGCAACTCGCTTGAAGCCTGGTGAATGTATTCACAAGGCGTCGGCTAAAATCTGCAAACTGGGCACCTCTACTAGAACTGGAGCTAATTCCTGACATCAGTGGGGCCATGGGGACACGTGGAAATCTGTCGGGTAGCAGAAAGTGGTTTCTGCTGAGTAAATCAATGCAGTGTGCCACAAAGTGGAGTACTACTGCATTGTACAAAAAAAACATTCTATTGAAAGATATTGTAGTTTTTATGCACCGCATTTTGACGTTGATCTGGTTTACAGTACATGGGCTTTCATTGGAACAGACTGGGTTGTCTGCCAGAAGGTATTAACGCACTGCTTTCTGCCAGCCTTCTGATTTGAAATTGTATAAATATTTCAGGATAAAATATAGTCTAATCAGTGGACTTAGCCACTGGCACAGAATTGTCGATGCAGTGAAAGCTGCGTTTTAAATTTAACCAACTAAAATAAAGCATAGCATCTATTTAAAAGAACGTGGGCCAAGATTGTTTCATTCTAGAGTTCCAGATGCTTATGTTTTTAATAGATCATTTTAATATGACTGGTTGACGTTGCATGAGTTGAGATATTGTGTGTCCGATGTCATTTTTGAACGGTGTCTAGCCAGCTTTCAATTGGAAATAAGTCACTGGTCACAGTAGATTTTCACTCATAAGTTATAGAAAACATTTCAGGCTGAAACATTAAAAAAAAAAAAAATTGTGCCCAATAAAACAGTAAAACGGTATCACCTATAATATATTGGCACTACAATATAATTAGTTAGGTTTATTTAGACAGACAGTATGACGTGGACAGCAGACAAAGATGCAATAAAGTCATAAGCAATCTGGCTTGCAGCTCAACACGGAGTCATGGAATTTTAGCTTGCAGAAACAAAAAACAACAAAAGCAATAGGAGAAGGGGTCATGGTAAGATAGTAACAGCAATTCACATCTTTCATTTGCATAAATACCACCTGACATTTTTATAAATATGATAGCAAGTGGCCTGCAGGTTTTTACAGTTAATAGGGTTGGACCAAACAAATTGAGCCTAAGGGAACAGTTACCCACATTTAGAGCATAGCCAAGCAACAGCCCTCGGCTTCCAGTCTGGGTTTTGTCTCTCAAGGTTAACACTTTAGAAGATGTGGCAGAAAGCCTTATGTAATTACAGGAAATATACTGAAGAAAATAGAACTATTCAGGTTTAAGGTGCAAGTTGTTCAGTGTTTGTTTGGTACATAAGCTTTCTCCTTTTTTTAATCTTAAAAAAAAAAAAGTTTTCTCTTTACTGACCCTTGATTGAAGGCTACTGTATATACTGTACAGCAGAATACAGTACTGACCAATTGCTTTTTGTTTGTTTTTTAGTGTGGTCTTCTTAAGTAATAACTCACCACGCTTCTGTGGGTCCACTAAAATAGCTCAATAGCTCACTGGGCACATACATAATGTTATTTACATTTTAAATAGTGAGCAGATAGTTTTGTTAATTGTTTGAGTGGTATTGATCCTTGAGATAACAAATACTAAGCTCAAGTCATGTAATTTCATAGAAACGCCAGGTGCTCAGTGTTTGGTATTTGAGTGGAGTTAAAATTGCCAAAATGAGTTGATTAAAAACCTGTAAAACTAGCCATTCGAAAAGACATGATTTTAATTAACGCAAGAACAGCGAAAGATACGACCATGGCCTGCTTGAGTAATGACGATCGCGTGGTTGCTATTAGCATGTCTGTGAGAGGAGTTGTCCAGAGAATGAGATGTTCTGCTTCAACAATCATCTGACTAGTCCAGAGAAACCAGGAAACCGGCTCTGTGAGGGACAGGCCACGTCACCACACTGGCCCAAGACCGTCACATCTGACTGATCCATCTGCATTAGCATTTTCAGATTGCAGTGGCTACAGCACGAGAAATTCCAGGAAGAAATAGCCTGCGCATCAGCAGAATGACTGTAGCTCGCCGGCTGCATGAAAATGATTTGCATGCTCGGAGGCCGTTCAGGGGTAACATGATGACAGCTGAGAGATGAAATCGGCGTCTTCTGAGGGCCAGAGAACATCTGAGGTGGCGGCAGAGAGAGTGATGGAGTGTTTTATTCACCGGCGAATGGCGTTTTGCCCTTGACAGACCTGAAGGAAGACAATGTGTGTGGAGATGTTGTGGTGACTATTATGCTGACTGTTGCGGTTCTAGCCAACCAGTGGGGCGGTGGAAGTGTGATGTAGGGAGGAATCTGCTTTAGCACAAGAATGCCTTTGGTGTAAATTGAGGGCAACCTTACTGCTCAGCGATACATTGACAAAGACCTTGAGGCAACAGTTTTTCCGTTTCTGCAAGCCAATCCGGAAGTATCGATTCTCCAGCAGGACAATGCAAGACCACACAGTGCTAGGATTACAATTGCATGACTTCAGGACAACAATGTCGAGGTCTTGCCGTGGCCAGCTTTTTCTCCTGACCTGAATCTAATAGAACATCTGTGGGACCAAATCACCAGTGCCATCCACAGGAGACAACCGCGATAAGCTAACCTTCGCCAGCTGGCTGCAGCTGCACAGGAAGAGTGGGGGAACATTCCACAGCAGTCTGTCCAAAGGCTGATCAGGCCTATGCGTAAATGCTGCCAGGATTGTGTTAATGCTCAGGGAGGTCCTGCCCGATACTAGCTTTGTAATGTTTTCATTTTGACAGTGTGTCATATTTCATACTGAAAACTTATCATGATTCTTTGATCTGCATTTTATTTCACATTTTCTTTGATTTTGTTTGATGTCTATGTTTAAATTATTTGATTAAATCCATTAGACCTGAGTTCTTGTATTTCTTTTGTGTGTGTGTGTGTGTGTGTGTGTGTGTGTGTGTGTTCATGTAGTGCTTACACATTATTTGAATTATGTTATTCCTTTTTTCCATTTCAGACCAATTCTGTTTTTTCAGTTTCTAACTTTTATTCCGGTCTAACGGATACTGTGCATAAATAAGCAATACAGAATTGATCGAAACAGAGCCCCTAATATCAATAATTAGATCCTGTTTTAACAGTGTTTATTGAAACCCATTGAATGTTACAGTTATTTTGCTGAACATGTTTAAACCGTGTTTAGTTGAAGAGTTGTAAGCTAGTTTTGAAGGTGTGAAGTCACACACTTTAACTCGGTCGACACGAGCAGGATGTAAAATAAATACATCAGACACCACAAAGGCTTTTGGTCAGTTTACTACTAAAAACAAACATATACCTCATAGATTTAAAGCACATATTTCAATATTTCTTTAAATTCTTGCTTTTACTATTATTTCAGTTCTTAATGTCATGAGGGAGTAGGTGTTTTCCCCTGTGATTTTACTGGGTTTCATTTTGAAATCATGTTGTATTGTCTTTATTGCAGTGAAGTTCACAATTCTAGGTACATTTGAAGGAAATGTTGCCTTTCTAAAATGGACATGCCAAAGGACATAGATTCCTGCTATTGTGGTGATTTCAAAGCTCATGCTACAGATGTCATTTTATCAAAACAGTTCCATGTGCTTTGGCATGTGAGTGAATATAAACTTTGGAATACCACTTAAAATTCAGCTAATAGTTGGATTCTGGGATTCTGACAGAAATCACTCAAAATACACTAAAAAAGCTGTTTGTCTATGACTCCTTTAAATGCACCACTGCTTAGATCAATTGAATATACCTCATTATACTGTCTTCAAATTTAATTATTGGCGTCGTCTAATAAAAACTTGCAGTGCTGTGACCACAAATGTAACCTCACACTGCATACTGCGTATATCTTTTTCCACTTTACAACTACTACTGTTTATTTTTCCTCATAGGCATTTAGCTTCACCTTTACAAACCATTCTGTCAGAGGTGCCTTTCTCATGAAACTATGTGCCAGGGTATGTTTTTGTTCACCTCAGTGTTTACTTTATCTTAACCACATTCCATTTAAAGTACACATTTTTTTTACTTAAGATTTAATTTAAATTATGTACTGTATATACTGGTGTCTGTTTTATCTTGACATTTTTGGAAACTTTCCTTCAAACACCCCTCTCTTAATGACCCGAAACCAAAAGTCCAGGTTTTGCACACACCCACACTAAACACAAAACACAATTAAAGTGGAATTAGGTGCTAGTGGTGTAATTACAGTACTCCATGAAATGCTGGGGTGAAAGTGATGTCCGGGTTGATGCTGGCTTGCGCTACAGCTCTGGATCGTATTACTGGAAGTCTATTGAGACAAACAACAGTTAAAGCTGACACTAGCAAACACAAAACAAACACTCACAGTTTTCAACAAAATACAGTATTCCTTCAAGGTAAAATCCAACCATTTACAAAGGAACATATTACTTTGCAACGCCCTATTTTATATCCTCCCTCATGACCTCTTGGTTAACGAGTGCATTCGCTTCTCCAATCCATGGATGCCACATCTTTTCCCGTTCGGGTACAATAGCTCTGCCCCTTTTCTAGCCGGCCGACTTCCACCTACCCACGGGAATAAATTGTCATGCCTTTTAGTCCAGAGTACTCTGTTCCCATTTGTGGCAGGAAATGGCTTTGCGGGGACCCAGACAAGAAGAAGCACAACCAAAACAGAAAGTACGATGCAGTGGTGCATGCGCCGTTTTATTAATGAATCAAAAAATAAATAAAATATTTGAACAAAAATAAACACTTGCTCGCAGAGCAGAAATAAAACAATTAAACAAAATAAATCACGAACACAAAAATAAACGCTAAGGTCCGGCTGGGCAGTAGCCTTCACGGATCCTTATTCTTTTTTAAATCTCTCTCTCCTGTTCTTCCGTTCTCCACACACCTTAACATGCAGAGAGCTGCAGGTATTTATACAGGTGACCATCTCCCGATTAGGAATAAATTAATCGCTTAATTAATTTGGGAGATGGCCACCTTCTGCACAGGTTTTAATTATTAGCATCCACTTCGTGGGCTTCGTGGGCTTCATCCACGCTGCAAAACAAAAACGCACGGCGGTTCGCCGTCAAATACATTTTTAAAATAATAACACAAAAATGCACGGCTGCACCGTCATACAAAATAATAAACAAATACAAAATAACACTGGCGGAAGGAAAGACCCCGTTCTAAAATAAACACTGTGCAGGGGGTGCTCGCCCTGTTACACCGTTACATAGCGCCCTCACAGGTTGGGAGGGAGGTCTAACACCAAGCGTCATTCGATCTCACAGCCGCGTAAAAAGAAGATACAGAAAGAATGCGTCCAGAATGCTTGTCTTTTGTATTTTGCACACTCATACTGGAGACACAGTTCAGTGGACTGGACGTTCAGCATTACATACTGCGATAACTAAAATTGTTTATGAAACTATTTTAGTCATAACCGTTTTTGAATAAAACTGTTTAAAAAAAAAAAAAAAGGCCACTTAGATCACTTATTTCACTGGGAGCACTGTGAAAGTATTACAGGGTAGTATCTTATTTCATCCTGATGGTCTTTACTGTTTTCAAATGGTAGGTTATTATTGGAGATCCATTTATCATTAAAGCACTCCTGATTATAACAAAAAACTACTTTTTAGATAAAAGCTCATTACCTGCATGCTGCGGAGTATTAAAGGCTAGCCAAGGATTTGTTTTTCTCCCTCTAATGATGCGTTGAGATGTTCTTTCTTTCTTTCTTTGTATCAATTTTTGAGCACGTCTCCCATTCTGAGTGTCCCCCAACCCTTTGTCTTACAGCCTCGGATAAGGGGCAACGCTTTTTGGACACGACAGAACAGTTTTAAGGTTGGACTGTAATTAGCACAGTTTCCCTTGGCCAGACACTGTGTACTACAGTTGAAACTCATACTGGTGCTGTCTATGCCTCTTCAGTAGGCAGATGGAGAACTTCAGTGTCCAGCACTAAACACATAATAAGGGAGTGTGCACCCAGCCAAAGCGGTTCTAGGCCTGGAAGGTTATTTTCATCAAGCACATAAGTAAACAGTTTCTGCTTTTTTTGCAATGTAGAATGACGCGCAACCGCTAGAGAGGAGTCAGGAGGAGAAGCCAACCCACAGCATACCAGCGAAGAAAGCAGGTCGACCTGGCAGGAAACGCAAGCAGCCGCCGGTGAGTATGAAACACCTGTTCCTTTATCGTGTGTGCAAGTAACTCAGCACCTCAATCTGTATGATGGTTCAGATTGGACAGACACTATGGTTCATGGTTAGACAACATTGATTATCATGTGTGGTTCTAGTTAAGTGTAGCATCCCATGGATCTAAACTATGTTTTTGTTAGTCCAAACTGTAACTCAGGTTTACAGGTTTATAAAGTGTATTTATTCCAATAACTTTCTCCCAACTAATTATCAAAATTGGATGTGTGGCTCTGGGGATGTTGACAAGAGTAGATTCAGGAACATATACATACTGTACACACAAGCTCTAATGGCCATTTGGGACCCTGCAGTGCATTTGTCACTTGAAAGTGGAAAAAAGATTTTCATTTGGCAATGTCTTCTGGCTAGTTTTGTGTTTCCACCAACATTTACACTTTTTTTTATCCCTACCAGATTAATTCCTGAGTGGTGTTTGCAATTGGAAAATTGTTCCATTCCAAGAATCCTTCAGTTGTAAACTTGGATGACTTAAGGTTGAATGTTACAGAGCCAGTTAATTACATCAGCCCAGGCACTGCAGAGACTGGGTGAGCAATGTGAGGGTTAACAGTCAGGAAACCAACTCCACACTCTTACCTCACCTCACCCCTGGTCTTTATTGAGAAAATTATACATTGCAGTCCCTGCAGTGGTAGGCCAGAAGGCAGTGTAGCTAATTCTTCTGGTCTGACACAGGGTTATTTTTTATTGTACTGAATACAAATTCTGTGGCATTTTCTTCATTCTGGGATCTCTTGTGCTGTGTACAATGACATGTTTTATTATCTAGACACCTGTTTACTTGTTTTTTATTGACGACAATTGGATTTGTCCATCTGCTGATTGAATGGCATTTATGGTATCAGGTATTCTATTTGAATAACATACAGTATGAGCCAGTGGATAATTTAAGTGGAAGCATACCCACAGGGATCACACGTTGAAGACTTCAAAAGCATAAAGAATTCATTTCTCCAAACATCTTTCCTAGATTTCTCATATCACCATAAGGCTGACATATTTATGTGCAACAATTGCAGTTTTGCCACAGGTGTCAAGTTGTGCACAAAGAGTTTTTAATGTACTGTTTAAAATTCTAAAAACTTAAAAGAGTTTGTGGTGTATCCATTTTAAATTCAAAAAATGTTGAAAAGGGTTATTTTAAACGGAATGTCATTCCACATTTCTGATTTAGTGCAGTCATGTTGCTTTTCTGATTTGCTGTTGTCAGACTGCAATAGAGACAGCAGCTTTGTCAACTCTGTTTCAGATGTGCTAGTTGCTGTTGATCTGTATTGTTAAGGTTATTGTGGGTCACAGGATTATTGTAATTGTTAAGTAACAGTTTTTCTGTGTCAAATGCCAGTTTTCATAAGACAGCGATTGTTCCTCTCTGTCTATATGCTTCCTGTCGGTGCAGGGCTTGTAGTGCTCCTAAGTGATGTCCCTGCCTCAAATGTCCTGTGGCATTAACAGTGACATTGGCGAACACACATACATGCACTGCTCCTACTACACTTCTAATGGCTTTACTGGAATACTGTAAGAGGTGGGTCTGTATTCATTATGTGAAGTAACTGTAAGAAAATCCATCTAAAATAGTTCACTTCATTAAGGCAAAAGGAACAGCTGTTGAGGATGGAGAGTTAGGGAGGCTTGTTGAGAATCGGCAGTTTCACTGTTGGTTGAGGTGAAAGTTGGTCTGTGGACCTGCACGGGCCTGCATGGGCCTGCACTGATGAATTATACCTACGAGTGTTAAATGCTTTGACCTAAAGTTCCTTGGAGCCAAACTGATTTAACACCCCCTCCTTTCTGAAATGAGTCTGCCCCTTATTGATACAGGATGTAAGTTGCTTTGTGAAGCTAACTATAGAGCTTTTACTGTAGTCCTTAAACTACAGTAATAGTCATGGTTGCTTGATCTTTTTTTTTTTAATCACGCCCCACCTTATTTGTACTTGGAATCCGTCCTTCCCCCCGTTCCCCTGGGCCATAATAGCGAGAATTAAAGAGAAAAACCAACCAATCACAATGAAGTATTTGCCAAAATTCCAGTACATATTATCCTGTGTACAGATGACATCTTACCTGATTCAAATGTTCAAAAATCTAAACAAAACAGAAAAACACACATAGCTGGTACCTTTTCGTAAAATGTTCATTAACCAGTACATCACCACAGACGCCTCACTGAGGTTAATCTAGAGTGGCAACAAAGGTAAATCCAATTTCTAAATAACTTTCTTCATATTTCCAAACTTTCTGTTTTTTAAACGATAATGCACCTGCACAATCTCTCAGTCTTTTTTCACGCACCACAATCCAATTAATTTTATATACTGAACAAGGGAACAGAACTGTCACTAATTCTTAAACACAAAATTGCCTATCATTGGGTCTTTGCATTATTAAGTATTGATTTCCAGGCTAAATAAGTACTGGTCTCATAGGTAAAATAAAAATAATTTTTAAAAAAATCATTTGCGAGTTTATAAAATTCATATTTAGGTTTAAGTGTACATTTTTATTTCAAATGTTTTTGTAATTGCTATAATTAGTGTATAATGTATTATTAGAATGCTCATTGCTCCCCATGTTGAGATCCGCTGTTCTTAATGATTTCCTGCCTAGTATCATTTATACACTTTACAGATGCTTAATATATTCATCATGGAAGATATGTGTGTTTGTCTGCAATTGCAACATTTACAAATGCTTCATAAACATAGTTTGTTGTTTATATCATTTGACCAACTTTCCTCTGGAGTTTAGACTTAGTGTAGGAGCAAACTGGGTATCAGATTTATATTTACTCTCATATGAACGTCTTGGGTATTAGATGACAGAATCTACAGCTGTTTGCCAGCAGCATTTGGAGGCTTCATTGGTCTCCTGTAATGGACAGAGGAGAGAATTGGCAGCCCATGTATTTGTCTTTCCCTAACCTATCGCTGTCAGAACTGTGGTCAAGCTGTGGTTCTAGGTCTTCCGTCATAACCCAGCAGGCTTTTGCACGTACTGCACTGTACATCACAATTTCATAAAACTGTGTGTCAGGTGCAGTAATCAATTGTCATATACTCTAGAAATTGCATAGGTTTTATTATTTTGCTGGTTTGTTTACTAAATTGCTAGATGCGACAACATTCTACAGTACAACTTAAGCATCTGTGATGGGATTTTATATATAATTGTCATTCTGCTGCAACTGTTAATTTTTTCATTAACCAACTGAGGTGCCAACTTTATATTTTCAACGTCATGGAAATTTCTTAGGGAAAATCTAATGCTCCTTTTCACTTTGTGCTGTAACTTAAGATGGCTGCCATATTGTGGTCATGTGACTTTTTGTTTTTCAGGTGGTAAATTGGCTTAATAATCAGTTCCCAACTGTATTTGTTTATTTTATTTTCGTGGTCAAACAGATATAACACAAGCTTCCGACGCTGGAAAACTCAGAGACCGTTTGAGGTAGTGACATCATGTATTCAGTTATAGATGAACTGTATACTAAATAAATGTTTGATTACCGTTACATTGACAGCTGACCTGACATGGCTGCTATGAGTTTCTGAATTAAGTTCCGTTACTGGCATTCTTCAGTAGAAATTAACTTTGCCACATTGTTTTAACCTCTGCCCATGTCATAGATACAGACAAGAGCTTGGGGATGTGGGGGACTATTGACTTGATCTTAACAGTGGCTGATCCATGAAAACCAATATCTGAAACAGTGCCTTTGAGTCTCTTTAGATTATTTGTGTCCTTAAAAGTAAGCAAAATGGCGCTTTGTTTTTATATTTAAACTGTAACAGATCCACCACTGTTTAGATTGAAAAGTTTCTGTCTTTACAGCTGGTACTCAACTGTTTTTATATGATTCTTTCAACAACTTTCCTGAAAGAACTAAGTACAGCAATCCATTCAGTCTTTCATTTTTAGGTAGTACCCTCCCTGGCGTTTACAGATTTTTACTGATATGCACTACCTAAACTCGCATGCACTGATACGAATTTGTTCTGCTACATGTTTAGATCAAAATAATACACCCCATTGTCTTTACAATTGTTAGCCAGCTGTTTTCTGTGATTCATATATATGTTGTTTAACCACTGGCCATATCAGTGAGACAGACCGTTTTCACATATCCATTTTACTTCATGTCATTCCACTAACATTGTAGTCTTGGGAAATATTTCTACTTTATTTTTGACAGTTGTGGGCATAGGAAATCCCAAGAGCTATAGCATGTCATTCTGTGCTCGCAATAATGCTGCCCTGTTATTCTTCTGGCTAAAATATTGTTTAAAGTAATTAGAGGGTTTTTGGGTGTGTTTCCGTTTGTTTCAGTGTAGCAAAATGACCTCATATGAATGAATTGCACGAGCCAGATGTTCTCATATAGTATGATATGCTGCCCAAGTAACAAGATAATGCAAATAATAGAAACTATTGCAGTGATTTTGCTTCAAAAGACTTCTAGTTAAAGTTTAAAAAGGAAGATTTAGAACATTTGAACTAGTAATAACTTTCCCAACGCAGTGCATTACTTTAAAAAAGAGTTTGGGTTTTCAGGTTTATTCTTCTGTGGATAATGCAGGACAAGTTAAAAGCAATTGGGGCTGTCAACACCTATGTGATTCTAAGAAAAAATAAAGGCATTTCTTCAAAAGAAAAAAAAAAAAAAGCAGATGATTGCCTTACAAAAGCATGTGCACATTCCAGCGTTTCCCAGTTGGCTGATTTGCAAGTAAGAATGTCACGGTTTTAAACACCTGTTCTGATTCCTACTGTTCTACAAACCATTTCTAAAACGGCTTGAGTAAATTAAAAAAAAAAAAAAAAAAAAAAAAAATAAACCATTTATTTTATTAAAATAAAGTGTATTTCCTATCACCTTTAACAATGTAACACTCCTTTAGTGAATCCTTGATCTCTCTAAATGATTGTTTAATAACATATGTTACTGAAACAATAAAATGTTAAAGCTGGTCAGTAATTATCCAAATATGAAACAAGCAATACACATAATAATTAGGCTTGTAACAATATTACCGATTTGTTATCGTCGATTGGGACCCGACGATAACAAATCAGTAATATTTTAATGAAATCGAATGTTCTATGAAATTAAAATATATAAATTATATTAATATATTAATATAAAATATTAATTTGCTGTCAAGAAAGTCATCTGTTATTGCTAAAACAAGCTACTGAGAATATGAACAAACACAGGATGATGATGCAGAGATCAGCGTTACCTGCTCTGTTAATGTATTTTATAGATTATTATTTTGTTTTAAATCAGTCCCAACTGTAGCCGTCTGTCTTGGGCGAAACTAATAATATTTAACATTACTACGTTGTCACGTGCCACTGTTAAAGAAAAAGTGTGTGTGTGTGTGTGTGTGTGTGTGTGTATATAGAAAGTCTACAACCCCTTGAACTTTTTTCACATTTTGTTGTGTCAGTGTCTCAGAGTTTCATGCATTTAAATGAGGATTTTTTCCACTTATCTACACACCATACTCCACACTGTTAAGGGAGAAAACAAGTTTTATTGAGAAAAAGATTATATGTTAAAAATATAAATCTGAAATATCATAATTGGATAAGTCTCCACCCCCCTGAGTTAATACTTTGTGGAAGCACCTTTGGCAGCAATTATAGCTGTGAGTCTGTTGGGATAGATCTCTACCAACTTTGCACACCTAGATTTGGCAATGTTTGACCATTCTTCTTTACAAAACTGTTAAAGCTCTGTCAAGTTCCTTGGGGAGCGTTGATGGACAGCAATCTTCAAGTAATGCCACAAATTTTCGATTGGATTTAGGTCGGGGCTCTGACTGAGCAACTCAAGGACATTTACATTTTTGTTCCTTAGCCAATCCAGTGTAGATTTGGCTGTGTGCTTTGGGTCATTGTCATGCTGAAAGGTGAACTTCTGTCCCAGTTTCAGCATCTTGCAGAGGGCAGCAGGTTTTCCTCAAGGACTTCTCTGTACTTTGCTCCATTCATTTTCCCTTCTATCCTGACAAGTGCCCCAGTCTCTGCCAATGAGAAACATCCCCATAACATGATGCTGCCACCACCATGCTTCACAGTAGCGATGGTGTTCTTTGAGTGATGTGTGTGTTGGGTTTGTGCCAAACACAGCGCTTTGAATTTAGGCCAAAAAGTTCAATTTTTGTTTCCTCAGACCACAAAACTTTTTGCCACATGGTTACAGAAAGTGTTTTTTTAGATACTTAAATGGGATTCAAGATGGTCTTTCTTGAGAAAATACAGGCCAGATTTGTGGAGTGCTTGGGATATTGTTGTCACATGCACACTTTGACCAGTCTTGGCCATAAAAGTCTGTAGCTCTTGCAAAGTTGCCATTGGCCTCTTGGTAGCCTCTCTAATCAGTCTCCTTCTTGCTCGGTCATCCAGTTTGGAGGGACAGCCTGATTTAGGCAGGGTCTTGGTGGTGCCATACACTTTCCACTGCTTAATAATCGTCTTGACCGTGCTCCAAGGGATATTCAAGGCCTTTGATATTGTTTTCATACCCATCCCCTGATCTGTGCCTTTCAACAACTTTATCCCGGAGTTCTTTTGAATGCTCCTTGGTGCTCATGGTTGAGTCTTTGCTTTGTAATGCACTACCCAGAAGAGGAAATCTACAGGAACTGCTGAATTTATCCTGAAATCATGTGATTCACTACAATTTAACACCGGTGGAGGCCACTTGACTTGGTTTGTGATTTTGAAGGCGATTGGTTACACCTGAGCTAATTTAGGATTGCTATTACAAGGAGGGTGGACACTTATCCAACCAAGCTATTTCGGTTTTTATTTTTAATTAATTTTCTACAAATTTCTAGAATTTTTTTTAACTTGGAAGGTATGGGGTAGGATGTGTAGATCAATGAAAAAAACTATTTAAATGCATTTTTATTCCAGGCTATAAGGCAACAAAAGGTAAAAATTTTGAAAGGGGGTGTAGACTTTCTATAGGCACTATATATATATATATATATATATATATATATATATATATATATATATATATATATATATATATATATATATATATATTATTACTTTTTTTTTGTTTTGTTTTTGTTTTTGATTGCTGTCTCAGTCTAAATGCTGCTGGATCGTAGCTCGATGTATGTGATCCAATGAAACATTGCAGGTTGTACAAAATAGTTTGCCACCAGTAGAATGCAAAATTGCTGTACACGATCCGCTGCAGTAATTATTGTAGATTTTTTTTTTTAATTTTTTTATTATTATTATTATTATTATTCATTTTGGACACTCGCAAAATGTTCACTTGCTTAACAATATCAGTTGAGATCTCCTAGGATACTAAACCTGCTCCTTATGCCCATATCTACCAATCAGTGAGGAGAGCCCAGAGTGGTTATTGGCTGCTGTTAAGTGTCAATCAATATATCCTGTCCAGTTTTCTTTTTGAAATTGAAACAAGTTTAAAATCACATCAGGAACCTGGACCAATACACATAACTTAACTGGATTTAAGTGCAGGGTAAAAGTACACAAATAGACAGTTTCCACTGCAGAAAAGGGTAGGCAACTTCTAATACACAGTTTGGAAAAATGACGATGTAGTTGTATTCATTGAAGGTAATGCAAATCTCAGTGGCTATGCAAAGTCATGTAAAGTTTTGATTAAAATATGACATCAATGAGAGACCATAATGTTAATATAGTTTTCAAACCTTGTTTTTTTTTTCTCTTTAGACAGTGCGGTTGATTTTTATTCTTCTCAATTTATCTTTATGTTTACACTGGAAATTTGTCAGATTTTACCCAAAACAAGGAAAAGGCTAGTGACGGCAGGAATATGAAAATTGGACAGTGCTATATTTAAATGCCAATGTATTTGAATGTGTCTTAAAACATCAGGATTTGTTTGTTTCTATAAAAAGAGGACTTATTGTTCCTTTAAACTGCTAATGTGAGGTAAGTTTTTTTTTTTTTTTTTTTTTTTTTTTTAAAGCATTTTAACTCGATAGTGATCGATAATCGTCATTAGAATTTGCATGATAACACTATGTAACACAATTTTTGTTCCTGGGTAGTAAGTGTTATTTCCTAATTGCTTATGCCTAAATACAGTATAATCGTAAATCTTGAAAAACTACTCACTTCTAAATCTTTTGTAGTCATTTTTTTATTACTTTAGTATAAATACATGTTAATTTGGATTCATATGTTCTTTTTTTCTGACTTTATGTGAACGAAAAGACACACATTTGCCCGTTTTCCCATTGAAAATAGTGATATTTTGAAATATCACTGTCCTGGTCACAAAAGCAAAGTTTGTGTGGAATAATAGCCATTTTCTATACTTTTGAGGCATAAGCAATTAGGAAATAACACTTACTACCCAGGAATTTGTTACACGATGTAATCGATGGCAATGTTAGGGTTCGATTTACAACACTAAGAATAATACAAGTCTAGAATCATATCTTATTGTAAAATACGCCTTAAAACACACATTTACTTAGCATGAATTTAATCTTAATTCAATTTAATTATTTTTGGAGCTCCAATAGATAAAAAGACAGTAATTAATTTGGATGAGTGGTGAAACTATAAGGTGTATATCTGAAGACATGTTATTTTTCTTCCAATGCCTCTGTTGCTTATTATTGCACTGCTAAATTAATTGGGGTTTGTACAAAGGGTGTTGGTTTATTTGCAATACTGGTGCACTGTAGGTGTCAGTTCAGTGTACATGAATTGTGTAATCAATCAACAGTAGACGGCAGTCGCTATTATTTGTGCAGCCGTTCATTGGAAAGTACACCTCAATCCTTTGAACTTGGAGGAGTTGTCTCTCAAATCAATCACACATGTTCTGGAGTATGCATTGAATTGACCAATATATCTGAAATAAATCACTGTCTCAGGAGAATGCTTTTGACTCTAACACAATATGAAATCCACTACTATTAACATGAAACCTTATTACACAAGCACTGAAACCACAGCGTACTTAAAATAATAGTATTTTCAAGTTACTTTGCAAGTGCAATTTTTGAAGTAATGAGTTTTGAAAAAAAAAATGCGACCTCAATTTTTACATCTTAGCAAGAGTAAATTAAATTGGAAAATAGAGTTTTGGTAATCATGCATCTTAAGTTCCATCAACTGGGAAAAGGTTCCTTACATTCTTTCTGTGTACGGGTTCATCTGTTATACATAAAGCTAAAAATAAATAAATAAATAAATAAAAGAACAAGCTCCAAATGCAGAATTGTCAAAAACTACAAAAGTGTTAAATGGTAAATCAACCAACCAACCCGTTGGATTATTGAGAGATTATCATAAATGTGCTTAATATTGAAGTGTGTATATTGTTAAAATTATGCAATACTTATAGATTTTCACTATATACAGTAAAATAGAAATAGTTGTTTTAATGTGCAACACAGGCACACAGAATAAATAATCTATAAGAACAGCTTTCCTATCAGTCTTTCAGGCACTTCTTTAATACACAAGAATGTAATAATAGAGCTTTCTGTCTCAACAAAATGCAGTACGTAAAATGGTAACCGCTCTGATATTATCCCTAAAGAAGCTGCTAGTCAAGGGCTGTTGTGTGAGCTATCCTCTCTCTCAACCATCACAGCACAAGTGTGCTTAAGTGCCTTCTGCTCATGCTCCTGTGTTTCTAGGTTACCTGGTGATGGAAAATCCCCCATGGCAGCAGTGACACAGATAAATAGATTACACTGCACTGCAGCTTCCCAGTGCAATTTAAAGATATATTATCTTTGTCTGCCCAGTTAATCATGCAGTGCAACGAGGCTGAATAATGCAAAACTATTCCCCATGTGGCACATGCTGCAGTGCACACACACACGCATACACACACACACATACACACACACACACTCATACGCATGTACACGCATGTACACACCCACAGACACACACACACACACACACACACACACAATCACGCACACACACGCACTCACACACACAAAAGTGAAAAAAGTGAGTTACCAATCAATGTCAGTGGTGGATTTTGTTCGCCGAAAAAAGTCAGCTGCTTAAATCCCACTCAAGCAGAAACTATGTAAGTTGCCTGAAATCTAATAATAATAATCAGTAGTGGGTTTCATTAACATACACACTATATAGAATCACGTTAAGTACTAAAAATAACCTGCTTAACAATGTGAAAAGCTCTTGGCATGGCTTAATGTGCTGAAGTACAAAACAAATGCTTAGAAACAAACTGCAGATATCAAGCTTAACACTTCATAATACTATCCTAAAATAAATCATACCTATGTAATTAAACTACACAGATTAAAAAAAGGGGGAGAGTCGTGCTGATTTATTTTGGCACTGGTTTGTAATAAATTCGCGGGCGATGTACGTCTTGGGACAATATATAAAGGTATGTTATATGTATTGCACATATTGGTGTTTAATTACAGCTGAATTTTATTATGCGGCCCACCACCCAGTGTCCCATCTGTTAAGTGGCTCTCCTTGAACAAAACTTTGGGAACCCCTGGTCTACAACATAACAAAGTCATTTTCAGAAATCCCAAAAAACATAAATCACAGTCTGACAGCTGCCAGTACCAAACAAAATAGATAATTTTGCTTTGATTAAGGTAAGCTAAAAAATGTGAATAACAAACACACACCCCAGTGCTCTCCAAATGATTTTATTTAATCTTTTAAAAGCTCATGCAAAAGCAGTTTTCCAGAGAGGAATAAAAACAATGTAATTGTATAAAACTGGCAAGAAACTACTCAGGACAATAATTGAACCGTTGTTTCATTCGAGTTTTGCCTTTTCTCTTGCTTTTAAAATAGCATCTTCTCTGTGGAGAGCTTCACAGTACCAATGAGTTCAGCATTAAACTCCACTTTTCCCACACAGTGCCTGCTCTAAAATTAGAAACACTCACACATAATGGAATTTGACATTGAAGGACTCCCTAGTAAATAACTTGGATGCTTTTATTTTTTTCTTTTTGGTTGTGCTACTGTAGATAGGTGCTGATGTTTCTTGGCAGCCCTCCATTGTGAATGAAAAAGATCACGTTGTTAAACAGAATTGATGTGTAGGGGGAAAAAAAAGCACATCGCTGCCTTGATCGATAACTGGCAGATACATCACTTAGATTGAGGGACCAATATGCTATGGTGATGACAAAGGTTTACGGTCCTATTTTAAATCCAGGGCATTTAAAATGGGTTCATACATAAAGTAAAATTCTGTGACACTCAACATATTGCTGACATTGCCGTGGCGTGATGTGCATGTATCTCCTCTCTAAAACTTGTAAATAATAAAAAAATAATAAACTGTATACATAACACAGACAAGTAGGCAAACACTGTGAAGTATGGAAAGTACTCAGTAGGATGTTCTGTAAGTGGTATGTATATTGATGCACAAGCAGTGAGGGTTGTTCATGGAGTTAATGGACTGGAAAGCTGGCCTTCTCAAGTAGTTGAGAGATGGAAGGGGAGGTTACTTTCTTTCTTTGCTTGCTTTGCTGGTTGAAGGAGCCGAGAGTCTGGGGTCATTTTCACATGGGGGAAATCACATGCCCTTTGAAACAAATACCTAAATGTGACTCGACTAGCATGGTCAAAAAGTGTTTCTGTTTTAATGATAACGAGAATAACTTAACAGAAACAATTTAATAAATTCACACTATCAACCCTGGCTTGATAGAATCTTAAAATATGTTAAGTTTTTCTGGAGACTTCTGAAGATATTTTTAAGACATTTCCTGGTGTATTTCAATCTACAAAAAATTCTTGAAAAGCTGCCAGAAAAAAAAAAAAAAGCCCTTCAAAGTTGCCTGGTGTTACATGGCCTTTAGACAAATTACAGAAGTGCCCTGTATGTAAAGTTTTTTTTTTTTTTTCTTTTCTAAATAGCCATCAGTGTTACTAAGAGAAAAAAAAAAAAACATTTACCATTTTAAAACAAATAAGAAACCACTGCAGACTACTTACAGGCCCCTATAGTGACATTTTGTCATTGAAAATCTAGTTTGTTTGGTTTTTTTTTCGAAAACCTCAAACATTGTAACTGAGATTGGACAGTCATCTAATTAAAGCTTGTATCATTTTTATTCCAAATCCACCTTTAATGCAGTATTAGAAATGGAAGCCAACACTTGATTGTAGGGTGCTGAAAGCAATCTGTGGTTCAGCCAATTTAATGAAACTGATGGTGAAAACAGCTTTCTTATGATGTAAGCTAAATGTAATTCTTTACCTTTGCACAGAGATTCTTTTGGGATCATATCTTTTTGATTATTATTTCTCTTGTACTCAACAGAGCATTCATTTAATTAAAGTGTGAAGATTATCAGGTGATAAAAAAAAAAAAAAATGTAACTAACTTCTTACTTTCTATCCCATTTGGGTTGCATGCTTTAAAAAAAAATACAGACCACATTGTAATATATAGTAAGACAGTACCTTTCAGTGACTTCAGCAAATATGGTTGTGATAGCCTATCATAAAAGGAAATATGCTTTGTTTTCAAGTCTATACACATGTTTTTAGTTTGAGACATTCTGTGCTATAACAACATAACTGCAGTCCTGTGGGATTTAGGGTTTACTAGTATGACTTTATCACTTTGTCAGGTGTAGAAGTTATATGAAATTATTCAAGTCTTCATTAAGCTTAGCATGAATTGATTTCTTTATCCAGCTGTAGACTACGAACTTTCTAGATGCGTGTGACTATTAAATTGTCAGCCGCAGTGATGACTCATTCTTGAGTTTGTACTTACTGTACCTGGGGATGTCTGTGCTTTTTGTTTCCAATACCTCCATGTGTCAGCCTTGCAAATACATAGTTGCAGCATCTTTACCAATGCTGTTGACCTAGCTATGAATGAAAGCCTTCAGCAAGGAGTGTATTTCAAGGCTTTCTCAATTTGAGCAATTAAGAATTCAGCCCTTGAAAGTGCTTAAATGCTGATGCTTGTTGTCCTCAGCTCATTTTACAGTCTTACCATGCCAGGTCTATCATCAAATCCTACTTTGTTCTGTTCTGCAGTACACTGACATCATCAATTAGCAGTACAGTACTGGTCTCCGGGGACCCCAAAAAAGCAACTGGGTAGAAAAAAAGTAGAAGAGATACCAAAGAAAACATATTACACTGCAGGGGTTTCTTTAAACAGAAAAGAGCAGTAAGAATGAGCAGTTATTACAAACTCATGTGTATATTGTTGTTAAATTGTACTCATTAGTAATTGTTTAAATCTGGTCCCCTTCCTCCCGAATTTACTGTTGCTTGGTGTTTTCACTTATGGTTTGCTTCCAGGTGCACTGAGGCAATTCAATTTGACAGCTAACCAAAGTGGGTGAGGTGAGGGACGTCTGGGTTGCTTTACTTTCACATATATGAGATTCAGTTCGTTTGCAGATGCTTGGATCCCTTCAATTATTTCTGAACTAGCTGGTTTCACATTGCATTGTGTGCAGATGTTGACATCAATGTTGTATTGGATGTAGCCAATATCAGATGTTTTATGCAAACGGACACTGATATTCAAATATCTTGCATATATTCGCAAAATCTGTGAAATTTAAAAGAGCTGCAAGAAAAATGTTAATATCTCAAGGCTGTGCATATGAATACATTTAAATGAATCTAAACAGGAAATTAATTTCAACTCAGACTACACCAACTGTGTATTTGAGTATGATGTTGAAAGAGCAACTTTACTAAAAAGGAGATTATAATAATAGCTGACATTGTCTTAGAAAATGAAGAACATTTTTTAATGTATGTTTTCATATTTAGGTTGAATCGGTACGGTTAGTTTCCCAAGCAGGCTGCTTTGTTCTCACATTTTACACCAAACGACTGAACTATACCAAGTTAATAGTTTATATTTATCAATTAACTAAATGCAAAGTGAGTGAACAGAAGAAAAATCTAAATCAAATCCATATTTGGTGTGACCACCCTTTGCCTTCAAAACAGCATCAGTTCTTCTAGGTACACTAGGCATATAGTCAGGTGTATGATTAAACAATTATACCAAACAGGTGCTAATGATCATCAATTCAATATGTAGGTTGAAACACAATCATTAACTGAAACAGAAACAGCTGTGTAGGAGGAATAAAACTGGGTGAGGAACAGCCAAACTCAGCTAACAAGATGAGGTTGCTGAAGACAGTTTACTGTCAAAAGTCATACACCATGGCAAGACTGAGCACAGCAACAAGACACAAGGTAGTTATACTGCATCAGCAAGGTCTCTCCCAGGCAGAAATTTCAAGGCAGACAGGGGTTTCCAGGTGTGCTGTCCAAGTTCTTTTGAAGAAGCACAAAGAAACGGACAACGTTGAGGACCGTTGATGCAGTGGTCGGTCAAGGAAACTTACTGCAGCAGATGAAAGACACATCATGCTTACTTCCCTTCGCAATCGGAAGATGTCCAGCAATGCCATCAGCTCAGAATTGGCAGAAAACAGTGGCACCCTGGTACACCCATCTACTGTCCGGGGAAGTCTGGTCAGAAGTGGCCTTCATGGAAGACTTGCGGCCAAAAAGCCATACCTCCGATGTGGAAACAAGGCCAAGCGACTGGAAACACTGGGGTGCAGCCAAGTGACTCAACTATGCACGAAAACACAGGAACTGGGGTGCAGAAAAATGGCATTACATGTCTGGGATTACATGATTATTACATAATAATAATGATTACATAATACTGTCTGGGATTACATGAAGAGAGAGAAGCAATTGAGGCTGCCTAAATCCACAGAAGAACTGTGGTTAGTTCTCCAAGATGTTTGGGCCAACCTACCTGCCGAGTTCCTTCAAAAACTGTGTGCAAGTGTATCTAGAAGAATTGATGCTGTTTTGAAGGCAAAGGGTGGTCACACCAAATATTGATTTGATGTAGATTTTTCTTCTGTTCACTTACTTTGCATTTTGTTAATTGATAAATCTAAACTATTAACATGTCTATTTTTGAAAGCATTCTTACTTTACAACATTTTTTCACACCTGCCTAAAACTTTTGCACAGTACTATATATATATATATATATATATATATATATATATATATATATATATATATATATATATATATATATATTCTTATTCTGCCTGATGCTGGCAAACAGTTAAGTACATTTAAAAAGATGTGACGCTTCTGCATTATCCAGGTCCTGTGGAATGTGGAACCGTTTTTTCCCAGTTAAGAATTTATGAAGGACCCTGTTAATGAATTACTGGACACGTTACTACAAAAACCCTCTTGAAGAATACTCCTGTCAGTCCTGCGTGACATCCTGTACCACAAAACAAAATCTCTTGGTTCTGAATCTCCTAACAGTCATTTTTATTTATCTTGCAGAAGACAGGACAAAAAGCATAAATTACTAATCTTTTAAAAAGATAACATCTGCAATATGAAGACATAGATTATGCTAATAAAAAGGATATACTCTTTATAAAATGTGTGGGGCCAGTGAGAGAAAGAACCAATTCTAAAAAGCAGTGATCAGCAAAACTGTGCCTTATATATGGTCAACAACCTTTTTAAAGAGAGCATTAGCAACAGCATTGGTGCATGACTCCAGCCATTGGTGACTGAGTGACATTGGAGTGGATGATTAATTGAGAGAACCCACTCCTTGGTAATCTTGTAGCGAAGCAAGTTTGATTTGGTCTCTAGGCTGACATGTTTATGGTGCCTGTTAAGCCAAGGTGGCCAGAACCTGCCTCCCTCTTCCCTAATCCTATTTATGACTGTAAGAAAACAAGGCCTAATGTTTCCTTAATATCTATTGAGACCTTGAGAGTAGAAGCACCAGGCAAGACACAATTCAAAATCACAGTTAAATCAGGTTTTATTACTAACGTACAGGTAAAATTATACAGGGAAATGCACCACTACTAGAGTGACTTTTTAGCAAGGCATGCAACAACTTTATAGATACATTTTTTTTCTTATAATTTTGGCTACTAATAGCGATTCAATAAACCATATTGCACAGATCCATTCAAAATTGTACAATGCTTCTCTGAAATACCATTTCATGCTTTTCTGTAAGTACTTACAACTTGCAGTTTTGGTTTTGGTTTTTTATAATTTTTGTTTTTGTTGCAAAGTCTCTTGCACTAAAATGATTAGTCAACACACTTTTCACTAAGTTTTCCATTTTGATTTTGATGTTCACACTACACTTAGTGTTCAGTCAAGGAGGATTCAATTCTATAGTTTCCAGAGCACGGCCATCAGGAAGTATGGAGCACACTGTGCTGCGTTGCCTACGCAATCCATTGCAACTTGGAGCATTGCATGCCTCGACCAACAGAACAAGAAGCCTGCTGAGGCGAACAGAGTACTTGCATACAGGGTTATCGTATACTTACTCTATCATTTTCTTAAAAATGTTGCGTTGCATACATAGACGGCATGCCACTGCCTAATGCAGAGTAACAGATAATGTTAATACTTAGCTGCCAAATCTAGACAGTTGGCAATGTCAGTTCTCTTCTCCCTTTTCAAACTGTCCTGAGTCTCCAGTATAGCACAATAGATATATCCTACACCCCTCTACCCCTTCCTTGATAATCAGCAGAGAGAGAGAGAGCCCTCTTCTTTGCAATCATACATTCCTAACCAATTACCCTTGTATCTGCAAGAGATACAACATTTCCTACAGCCTAGGAGTTCCTTCATGACTGTTTTCCTGGAGTGCTGAGGGAGGCAAATCTCAGAATTAGGGATGCCATTTAAAACAATCATCAAAGAACACATGGGATGGTTATTGTTAGTTGCTCAACATACATATACAGCCATGGCCAAAAGTTTTGCATCACCTGAGGCATAATTAAAAAAAAAAAAACTATATAAACATAATTTAGATATTTTATTCGACTTCACGAAGCAAAATTAGTTAATTCTGTAGAGTGATATAAAACTTTTGGTCATAGCTGTAGACTCACAAAATTTTAGTTTTTCATTGACACTTACTGTAATTTTATATTTACAGAGATTGTAGTGCTTTTTGAAATGCATTATAATAAAAATGTCAAATAAAGTATTACTGTACCATCTGTCCTATATTATTTATTTGGATCAAGTAAGTGATAGTAAGTTTTTGTAAATGATCATTGGGTGTTTTTCTTCTGTTTTTGCTGTGTTGAATACTACTGAATACTATGGTATTGTAAAAAAAAAATGGCTCTGATCACAGTGGTGAAGTGAGTGTTTTCTAAACACTCTTACCCTTATTACTTCTGATGTGGCTAAATACATTCCATTCAATTATGAGTTAGAAACAACTGCTTAAACTGATTCTGTCAAACAATCTGGTCTTTGTAATTGTGCCAGATATGTCTTCTACTTTGTGATGCTTAACACTGTGCTCACAAACGTGGAAACACACTGACTGGGTTGGCATCTTTTCGTATGTTCCTAACCAGAATACTTTTTAGATTCAGCTTTACTTACATGCTTGGAAACATACATGGCTGCTTAGAAGTGGTGAAATTGCTCTTTTTAAATACCCATATTTTAATTAGAAGCATAATGTTCATTAGAGATGGACTCACTTTAATATATGGAAAGTTACAGGCTGGGTTTAGTCTGACTAGACCTGAGCTGGGTACAAATACTAAAGCAGAGCGAAAAGGCCATGAGTTCTGTTAAAGCTCATTGTCAATATATTGTAAAGGCTACTTACGTCCCCCGGAGAAAGAAACATAACAGTATTGGGGTTTAAGACCGTGTGTAATACTGCTAGGCAGAGTTTTTGGAAAACATCAGTCTGCGACTGCCATTTAGCTGCACTGTGCTGGAATTTTAATAACTCAATACAATTGCATGTGTGTGTCGTTGATGGTAAACATCACATACAAGCATTGTGTCATGAAAGAGAAATGTGTAGCCCACGCACACTGGAGCCCCTGTAAGCCTTATCCACAAGTACATTCACTAGATTTGACCTCTCTGTTCCGATATAAGTGATATAAGGGTGGGTATAATAAAGAAGATAACTGATCAATAAATGCTCAGTTTATTAAACATTAGCGATACTGACCTGGTGAATACAAAACAAAATCTACACAGGTGCAGTATGTACTGCTACTAGTTGTTAATGGGGGATCTCCATTAGTAATCAAATATCGGTGAACTCCGATGCTTCCTTCCCAAAGGGTTTGATTAACCTGTCCTTATCTATTACATGTAATTCTGTTCCCCCTTGTGGATATTAATTCTACTTCCACCACAAGAACAAAATAAAAGAAATGATACATATCCCAAGTAATAGAGTACTAAAATAATAACAGTAACAACAATAACAATATCTCTACACTGAGTAAGAAACCTTAAATCAAACGGCATTGAGGATAAACAATACGTTTCAAGAACAACAGGAAGTATTCACAATTCCTTGAAAGCCATGTAATCAAGAATATTTGAGACGCTATGAGGCCTGCCAAGCCACAGCTCAAGGGAATGTTTACAAGTATTAAATTCTACTTTCATTTGTGTTTCATCAGTTCCTGAAGTTCAGTCTTCACAAGGCTTGCTGGTTAAAGGGTCCCGTATTTGTTGTGCCACCCCCACCATAACACATAGAATGCTTGTCTGCAACTAGCCTTGGGCTCAATAGCTCTTGCACAACCACCTGGGCTGCAGGGTGATTCATGTGAGCCTGGTTCAAATCCCAGTGACCCCATATTGTTGTTTTTCTGCTGATTCTTCTGGATTGAGTTTAATTAAATACCTGGACTGATTAGGAGAGTGTGAGGATTAGTTTGCTGGTGCAGTGCTGTAAGCCAAAATAAACACAGCTTTGTTTCACTAATCTAATAAAGGTCCAGGAGCAGGCTGAATTGTTTCTTTCTGATGGGAACTCTGTCAGTCAGACTAGATTGAGTCGACATCAAATTGTGCAGCATGGCATTAGAGAATATTTTTCAGGCCTTTTCAGATCAGCAACTTTCTTGGTTTCTTTCTTTTTTTGGTTCAGTTTACAGTATACAGATTTAAGTTGAGTAATTCTATTATTGCTGCTGTGCATTAAATTATATAAGTAATGTATTTTGATCATTTCAGCTTTCAATTTACAATATTAATTAACCCAAATAAATTGAAGTGAATTCAATGTTCCTATTATTGAAAGAAATTGCAAGTATTAAAACGTTTTTTTTTTGTTTTTTTTTACTTCTGTAATAGGTGGGCTATGAAAATATGTGGTGCAAGAAAGAGATTCAACCATTGTGGGTGGGGGGGGGGGGATGTTTCTAAATGCTTTATACTCAAAGGAAACACAAAAACCTCAAAGTAATATAATTCTGTTTTATTATTGTTATTTTTTTCTCCAGCATATAATTTCTTCCTTGCATCTGATACAGCTTAAATTAGTTCACACAGCCATAAATGAAACATACCACAGTATTTTAGGTTCACCTGGTTCAAACATAATAATAAAAAAAAGGTAATTTGATTACACAAATCAAATCATACTTTATTTGGTAAGCTAAATCTTGTTGAACAAAGGTTTACAATGTTTTTTTTTGTAGCTCAAATGCAGTTTTTGGCGTTGGGTTTGTTTTGAACACAGCCTTTCCTTATACAGCTGCCATGGCATATTGTAGCACACGCCTTTCGGTGTTGTACGTCTGCACAGCACAGTTTGGTCCCGTTGGGTATGAGATACGAAACTGTACTTTGAGGTGTAACTGAGTCAGTGGAAACAACCTCCAGCTACAACTCACCCGGACCGCCCAGCTCTGCTATACCTGGGGAGAGGCAGTGGAAACGAGACATAAATCAGTAACTTGTTACTTGTTCTGCTATAGATTTTCACATATATTGTGTTTTTACATAATTATTTGTGATATTAAAAATAATCGCTGCATTTCTGTACTACAGCCTGTTGTTTGTTACGTCCCGCTGCGGCCCTGCGCCCAGCGTGAAGCCAGCGGCTTGAGTCGCTCCTTCCCAGGGATCAAACAACATAAGTCGGCTGACTTTGTGCTCTCCCCCCAGACTGCAATAACTTTGTTTTGGCTTGGGCCAAAATTACGAGGCTGTTGGTATAATTAAAATAATTGTTATTACTGTGTTTTGTTGAGAATTTTTTTTTTCTTTTCTCATTCAGTTTTTCTATTTTCACAGAGACTACGCGCAGGACTGTCCATATCATACCGTACCGACCAGGTGTTAAAATCACGAACCAGAACCAAACCTGTTCCAACCTTAACTACATTATGTTACTGTACACTGCATTGCTACTTGTATAATGCCTGGGTTTTATCCTTGTGACACATGCAAGGCCAGTCTGCCTGTTGAGAATAAGCACGGCAGATGCTCTTCCTGTCTGGAGAAATGCCTTTCCCGCAGCTCTACAGAGCCCTCTGCGTCCCTCACTCCGGCACAGCGCTCTTTTCCTGTCTCCCTCTGGTAGAGAGATGGCTGCATCCTCACCCCATGACTCTGTGCCAAGGGAGAGTGGACGATGCACCCGGGAAAGTAGCCAATGCAGGAAGTCGTCTTTACGGTCTTCATCATCTTCCTCCTCCCCCCCGAGAAGAACAGTCACCATTCCAAGCGATCGGTGGGCTCGGAGCAAATGGAGAAGCTCTGGGCAGCAGTTTCCCACCAACATTCAGCGCTGCCTGCCCCGTCTGTCCCCTTGGGGTCCCAGGGGGCTAGGAGTGTAGATTGGCAGCAGGACAAAGCACCGCTGTTGGATGCCTTTATTACACCAGGGCATACATTTGGTCCTGTGGTGGAGATGCTGCAGTGCTTATTTTCAAATCCACATAAAACCAGTGCACAGGAAGTACCTGCAGATCACCTTTCAGGAAACAGCGCACGAGTTCTGTTTGGCTACTGTCTAGCTCCCCTTGCCTTTTCAAAGTGCATTGGAGCTACCCTGGCCCCATTGAGACTCAAAAGTATCAGCGTGCTTGATTATCTGGCTCATTTGAGCCCAGCCTCCAGCACAGACAGAGGCCCATACGAAGCTTGTCACCAGCCACTTTCAGTGGTTGGGCCTTATGGTGAATCATGCGAAGAGCTAGCTCACACCTTCTCAGACAGCCTCCTATCTGGGAATGTGTTTTGACTCCAGGTCCATGCTGTTCACTCTGTCGAATGGCAGAGTGCAGAGAATAGCCGCCTGTCTGGAGAACTACTTCAGCTCAGCAGAGCGCTCATGGTAGTGATGTTCCAGAAACTTCTGGGCTTGATGGCAGCAGCTTCTCAGACCTACTTTTCGTCTCCTACACATGTGTTTTTCAGCCAGTGTCTCGCCACTATCGGTGTAGCACTGGGCAGTATCACCAGAAGGGAGGTCGTCACCACGGATGCGCCCAGCCTGGGCAGGGGTGTTCTGTGGAACGGCAGGGGTGCGCAAGGTGTGTGGAACCCCCCTTGCAGAATTGTTTGCAGGAGTTTAGAGGGAGACATGTGCTTATCCATATGAGCAACACAACAGTGGTGGCATACATAAACCACCAGGGTGGCCTCAGGTCTCCCAGTCTCCATCGCATAGCTCACAAGCTTTTGCTCTGGGCACAGGAGAACCTCCTCTCACTGCGGGCAGTACACTTGCCCCATGTGACAAACTGGGCAGCACGACCTCCTCTCAAGGGGAGTTTACAGTGCCTCAGAGTGGAGGCTTCAGGAGGTAACTACACAGTCGGTAATGGTTACATTTCTATTTCAGGGAACCAGGGTTATGATAACCAAATGTTTTCGTGGAAATTATTCAATTCAGTCCAATAGAATGAATTACAATTTACACAGTACTGACAGGCAAGATGTACAAGGCTGAACAAAAAACACCTCAACAATCAGAAGTTTGTGAAAAGGCTATGTCAGTTAGGGTTTCATTTAAATATACACGATGGCAGCCGTGTCCCCTTTCCTGCATTTAATGAATTCCAGCATTCATTCAGTTGACGGACATTAAGAGGTTGTGGGATACAATGCTGTAATGTTGCTGCTGTAAATATTATGGCAGCTTCGTAGGCATTATGCAATGTCTCTTAGGCTAAATAACCGGTTATTTGTGCTTTCTGAATGAACACAGATTACAAATCTGTTCACAGTGGCTAGGCAAGGGTACGCTTTATGCACAACATTCCAAGAAATTACCTTTTATGTTTTTTGAGGTTTTTTTTAAGCTAGTTAGCATGGACATATTGAAGGTCAAAGTCCACTTGCAAAAAACCACCAGCTATCAGTATAAATTTGCAGTAGAAATGTTTCTCTGCAGCTGGTGCCTCAGCAGTTATTTGTGAGGTAACCTCCACCACCATTTCCCTGATAAGGGTCATTGCAAATAGAAGAAAAATAGATTTTTGTTTACAGTATAAATCCTAATTTAAACAATACTTGCCAGGTAGCAAGGATGTGCATTTCTGTTTTTTAGATATGGACTGTTTACTGTAAATAAAGTTTAACACAAACATTTCTTTATCATGTGACAAATGATGGTTCATTAGTTTTCAAAATGTGTCTGTATGTTTGGTGTGTAATTTATGCTGCAAAAACAAACAGACTTGTCAAGAAAAAAAAAAAAGTGAACTTAGCTCCTGGTTTCAAAAAAGGCCTTTAAAACCTTTTCTAATGGCTTAAAGAAATGATTTACGCAGGATAGCTTAATGAGAAAGGCAACTGACCAAGGTCACAGAGCAATTCAGTGGCTATCTCCCTGCTCTTAGTTTGTTGGTCTGGTCCAATATACTTACTTGCATTTTGTACCAATTATCTAATTTTGATTAAAAGGACAAAGTTTTATACAGAAATGTTATTAAACTAACATGACATTAGTACAACATTATACTGGTAAATACTTTGTTCTACTCTATTACATTAGAGTTGTACAGTTCACATACAAAGGAGCACTGTTAGTACAGTACAAAATGTTAAAAAGGTTTTTAACCAAGTTGAGAAGTATTAAAGCCATAATATCATAGGGAAGATTTAAGTTATGTATGGTGTAGCTTTAGTTATGTCTGTGATATCTTAACTGGAATAAAAGTTTCTTACTTCACTTAAAATATTATATTGGCAGAAGGAATGGCAAATAATATGTTAACAAATGATTTGTTATAAGTGTTCCCCTAATATCTTGTTTCACTAGTTTAAAAAAAAATGTGCTTATTTCACTGCATTTCATGGCCTAAAAATTGGTATTTCAAGATATATTTTATGGTTCAACATAACATTTATTAAAGTTGTCACATTCAAAATTGATCATTTTCTCTAAAGCTATTATTATACAACACATTTTCCTAAATATAAATGCTAAATTGTAGAATATTTCATTTTTTCTGTTTCACCAACATTGAATTATCATACAAAATAAAAACATAAATGTAAAAATAACAAAATTGGCACGTGAAATGTCCCCTTCTTGTATTGGATAGAACCCTTAAAACCTTTATCAATAACCTCTGCTTTCTGCAGCCATTCAAAACTCCCATTAAGATAAACTGGGAGTTAGTGCTGGTACCATTCAGAGCCCTATGGTGGAGGACTGTAAAATATACCATTAAAGATGAAAATTTTACAAATGGTGCAAACCCCCCCCCCCCAAAAAAAAACACTAGGTTTGAAGCTGAACTAAAAAATATATTAAATGTGACTTCCAAAGAGCATCTGCCTTGGTATCCTTGGTGGCAATGGTTCAGTATCTTTTAGATTATGTTACACCCTCATATAAAATTGATATGCTGCATTGAATTGGTCCAGGTTAGTTCAGGGCCCACTGTTTGAATCTAGCCTTGCCTATAATGATTTAAACACATAATTTATTATTTTAAAAGAGCCCAATAGATTTAAATTCTTATGTTTTTGTTTTGTTTCGTTCCACCCTTCCATCGTTCTGACAGTATTTTGTTAGTGTATCCTTAACTGGACAAATACATTGATAATTGTAAACTACTTTCAATAGGCTGTTATACGAAAGAGTCATTTAATGTCAGCTGTTGACAGTTGTTGTCCCAGGGCCCGAAGTTGATATTAACTTGTTGAGTTTGTTTGGTGCATATCGTCCTATCGTTAGCTAGGGATCAAAGAAAGAAGAAGTGTTAAATGTTGGTGTATAGGCATTGGTACATGGGATATAAACAGGTCTGTGTCTCACGTGTGTTCAAAAATGTGTATTTTTATTTAGGCACAAGGATTGCACAGCACTTCACATGCAAGTAGAAAGTAATACTATGTGAGCACGGGGAATTGCACTTTATTCATTCACATACAGTTGTACCGCGACTCCAATTGAATGATTGATTACCAATCGAGTCTTGGTACAGCTGCATAAAAGCTGCATGTTTTCACCCACTCGGGGTTGTGTGTTCGATGAGTGGAGAACGGGATTGGAGACGGAGGTAATAATTGTGGTAAGAATAATCGTATTTTAAATATCTGCTCACCGTGTTTTGTGTAGTGTTAGTCCGTTTTGTTCTCTTTTGTTTTGGCGAATGTGCCATTTCCTGTATTTTTGTTTGTTACAACCTTTTTATTTTCTGTTCTGTTTATTTATTAAATGCTGAGCGAAAGCATTCGCTCAGCTCCACCAAACACCATCTCTCTCTGTTGCTTATTTCCTGGCTCTGGTCTGACGTCACCTACTCCGGCCGTCTTTGTGACACAACCTCAAACTCTTTAGGACTTCCAAGCACTCAGCTGACCATCAGTGGCAAGTTCTGATCATTGTTTGTAGTTAAAAATTAAGAATAGCTTTCACCTTTCAAACTGGGGGAGCTTTCACTTAAAACAGACGAGCTTCAATGTGGAATGACGACATTTTGCCCTTCTTAGTCAAAAAGTAATCACAAGCTGCTGATAAAAACGTACACCTCAGTTACAAAATTAATTCTATACTTAGTTGTTTTATTCTAGTTTTTTTAATGTTAACAGTTTTTTGCCTTTCAAAAATAGGAGTTAATTGAAGAGCAATTGCTTTGAAAATATATTCCAAGTTTAGAATCTGAGCTATTATTAGAACAAAGGACTTCTTTATAGGCCTTCTTTTAGAATGATTTCAGTTTAGGGAAGTGGCAGGCTTCAGGATCCGTGCTTTAACGAGGAGGCATAAGGCCCAAGTTTACTGCACAGCAGTGTCTGCTTATAATACTGGGTAGGTGTGACAGAGACAGAATGATTCCTGGTGATAATTCTCCCTCCTGACCTGTGAGGGCGCTGTGTAAAGGGAACAGAATACCCTAGACTGGATGGCCAGATTCATTCCCAGGGTTAGACGGAAGTTGACCATCTAGAAAAGGGGAAGAGCTACAGTACACTAAAGCATCGACCCGGAAGGGAAACGATGTGGCAGCCACGGATTGGAGGAGTGGTTTCACTTGTTAACCGAGGGGTCATGATTGACGGTATATAAGGAGACATAGCGAGGTGATCTGTTCCTTTGTTATGGTTAACGCAAAACTGGAAAGAGACCCATATTGTAGTCGTGAGTGTTTTGTTTGTTGTGTCTAAAAACGATTTATTTGTTGTTATTAGATGGCTAACATGATCCAGAGCTGTCGCTAAAGGCCAGCACCAAACCCGGACAGCATTGCACTTGTGTCACGATTAACTGTATTTGCACCACGAGCACTATAGCACTCACTGTGGACTTGTGTTTGTGTTTTGTGTTACGTGTGGGTGTTTAAGATTGGGACTATTAAACCAACCTGTGGATTATAATAGAGCAATACACATTTCTGTATTGCTTGTTTTCATTATTATTTACTGTCTTTTTGTCATCAGACCATTGGAATACAAATAATACCTGGATTATTGTTGTCTGTCTGTTTATTGATCACTGCTGCGTTCCTGCAACTGCACACTGTTAACCACTTTGCCACAGTAGGGTATATTTCCAAGCCTGTATGTGCTCAGTTGTGTGGAAAAGACTACCCATGTTAGAGACACACCTCAGGGTGCTTTTTGTGTGGCTTTTTTAACGCTGTTGCTAGGTTGCACAAATTGCAGGCCCTTACCTAGAATTTGACTAGAAACAGGATGTGCAACTTGTTTCTCTTTTGCGGTGGTAGAAGGTGCTAATTTAAATACACAGGAAGTGCAGCAAGGTCATATTAGTGTGACGAGAGACTGAGAGAGAGTGAAAGAGAGTAGAGAGAGAGGCAGAGAAAAAAGAGAGAGACACACGGCAGGTCGCGTGCAAATCACGTGCAGGCTTATCCAAACTATTAGACAAGCGGAGAACAGTTCTGGAAACTGTCCCTATCATGGTAGGTTAAGCGTGAAGCTCTTTTTTAAAATCTGATTTACTTCTTTTGAAGAAATAGTACACTTGATTTCCACTATAGCCTCCAGTAGGCCTTTTTTAATCCTAATACATTTAAGATGCAAGCTGTGGGTTAAGTCTTTCGCTGTCAAGCGGTCTGATTTGGGTGTTTGGGAGCATTACATATTTTCCACCAGTTTGAATATTGTGTAGGACTTCAGTACCAATGTAGTCTATAGGTTATTGCAGCTATAGTTTTTAAGTAGTTGGTCTCTATTGTAGACCAACTGTAGTGGTGTAAGATTAAGCATTAAATAATGACCTTTTATTTTTAAGATTATAATTTACCTCTGTGGAAACTCTAAATAATACAATCAAGCACACTGAATGACCAAGTGATTACATCAAGGTGTCATAAATGTGTGCGTGCTGGTTACAGAGCTGAGGAACTTCAATTCAGAGTTGTAAGAGAAAAGAAAAAACTCATTCCTGCTATCGTCTGCTGTCTAATTTTATAATGGCGCGCACACACACACAAAATATGTACATTATAGAAGTTTTTCATAGGATATGATGATGCACATGTAGTTATTAACAAAGTTAATAGTAAAAGTGTAGCCTTGTCTAGATCACAGACAGTGATCTAGTATTGAACAAAACTGGAGACAACCTGAAGAAAATAAAGTAGCCTCTCTGCTTAGCTGTGCAATACTGCACCTTCTTAACAGTCACATTCAGGCACAAGTTCAGTGTGGCCTGCAGTGGAAAGAGAAAATGTGTAGCTCTCTCTTATGTTGTGTCGAAAGTTGTTTGTGATTTGCTCACTGTACCAACTTTGCTGCTTGTCACAAAATTCTGTGGGCTTGAAAAAACATTTACGTTTGTGCTTTATTGGTGGTTTAAGCTTTACCAAGGATGAGATTCAGGAGACTGTGCTTTGACTCTGAGCATAAGGACCAAGCTTACTGTACATAAGCAATAGAGCGCATGTCAGTGTCTGTTTTTATTACTGAGTAGGGTATATGTCTAAGACTCCCCTGTTTCAGGGATAGAAATAAGACTCCCATTGCATAGCAGTTTAATCCATTCCTGGTTTTACTTCAAGTTTAATAAGACACACCTGAGCTTGCTAGCTAAATGCTGTGGCAAATCAAGCTCATAGTAAAACCTGGAGTGGGTGAAACTGCTGTGCAATAGAAGTCTTATTTCCATCCCTGCTATAGGCCTTCATCTTGAGCTATACTATTCAACTAGTATGGTGTATAAATGGGATTAGTGCTAAATCAGAATTAGCTGTTCTTAACCTTTTTTTTTACAGGGAAAACAACTGAATTAAAGTAACTTCCATGCATGTATGATGGAAAATGTGTGCATGTCTGTGGCTTTAAAGAGGTTCTGTATAATACAATTGATTTAAAAAACCAAGAGAACCTTTGTCAGCTCTTAATAACAGCGCTTAAAGAGTAGTTGAGATAGTTTCAATAAGATTTTGTTTTGGAGCTGAGCTAATTGCAAGGTCACCGAGTTTGTCAAATCGAGAAAATCCATACAATACAGAAAACCCTTTGCTGACACAGTGCAAAGGATATTGAAACTGTCACCTGTTCATAAAGAAGTTATTTCGTCTTGGATACAGCTTTAAATTACAGTCCCACCAGGCAGGATATTCACAGTGGGTAATTGGTGGTTTTTATAATGCAGGAGAACTATCGAGGGAAAAGGGCAATAAAAATATAAAACCAGAGATCAAGAGAACCTGCAGCTTGTGGAGTTGGGGACTTTTTACTGCCTGAATCGAATCTACTGTCAGAATCAGTGAGCTTTTCAGCTAAAGACTCACCCAGGTGGGTGCCTTAGTGGCCAATAGTGTGTGCCCTACCCCTCCCTGGAAAAGCTCTAGTTCTGTTCATTTACAAATGCCTTGGAGCTAGGAAAGTCAGAGAATTAGTGAAGGCAGCTCCTGGTTTATTTTAAACACAGTCACACTCTTAGATCCTATTAGAAGCAGCAGTTGGGCTAATGCAGGCAATGTGCATGTTCTCTTACTTATTTTTTTTTTCTGTTAACCTCTTGACAGCATCTGAAATAATGAGAGGTCGAAAATAGCCTTCTTTAAGTACATGGCTGGAATTTGACTTTCTTTTAAACATTGCCTCAGTATGCTTTGAAGCTTATCAATGTGCGAGTGAGGCAAGGATAGATTAGTGGCAATGTTTAGTCTTTTGGATGATGTTTTCTTTCCATCTTAACAGCGTAGTCTTCTCTAAACACCGTGCATGACATATGCTATATGTAACTTCCTTTAGACTTCACAAAACTATCAGCAATGGAGGTGATTTTATTGTTAAGAATATGTTGTAACAGGGCGCGAAATAACCAGCTACAATTGCCGCCAAGCCACTTGCCACAATGCCTCTATATTCCTGTAGCTGCTACGCAAACTCTCCCCTTACTCCAAAGACAGAAAAGCCTTCTGCTTTTCTGTACACATCATGTCATTACTCGGACAGAGTTGAAGGAGAGGCTGCCAATTGGGAGGTCAATCGTAATTTTAGATTTTAATAAAATAAACAATGAACTGGCTTTTGCAAACAGTTTTCATGTAACTTAAGCATATCTAAAATGAAAACACTCCAAAAAATGTTTTTAAACATTTAAAAAGGCTTTTTAACGCACCAGAATTAGTTGTTTGGCAGGCCGCCATCTTGTCAGTCCTAAGCTTTCATAATAAAGATCGCCCTTTTATTTCTGTTAAATCAGTTACACATTTTGTTTTTTTGGGTTTTTTTTTTAAAACTTTACTCCGAAGTGATTGGCAGTTTTAAATGGGAGTTTCAGGAAAAGAAGTAGTCCTCCTAAAAACCAGGCACCTCCCTGTCTGATATGTGGGGTGTTGTCATCGTGTAGGCATGGCACAGATGCAGCCGCAGGTCAGCTGTGCACTAAGTCTGCCCATCAAATATGCAAATTAGTCATTTTTAAAGCTTTGTGATTTATCAAACTAGCAAGACTGAATAAAAACCGCCAGGCGCCAGTGAAAACATCCGCGCGTCACTTAATCCAACCCCTCTATCTCCAAGGCCACAAAAAGTTGGTTAATAATTCAAAAACATATGTTTACATGACACCTAGACCTACCAATCCTGTAATTTTTGTGTTGTTTGTAGGAGGTTATGGTGTTAAAAAGCACCCCAAATAATTAAATTGAGTTTTTTTTTAATGTTCTCATTGGGGGATTTCTTCTGGACAAAGGGGATTAAAAGGTCAAAGGGTACTGTGTACTTTAAAAAAAGTTTTGAGTGTGTACTATATAGTTCCTTTTGTGGCCAGTCCAAAATAAAGAGTGTATCCCTGGTGCCGCAGAATATAACACAGCGGCTAAGTTTAAACAACACTGTGGCTCGTCTTTAAAAAATCACCTATTATAGCCCATAGGAGCCAAAGTCACCACGCTGTGTTCGCCGGCCCTACTGTTGGACTGTCACTGTATCGTTCACGCAGAAATTACCACAGAAATAAAAGCGAAATGGACATCAATGAGAATTTCATTATTAAAATCGAAAAATAGTTATTTATGATGCCACTGTCAGTGCTAATAAAGACAATAAAAAGAAAAACTCCACATGGTAAGAAATAGGAGAACAATTGGAAATTGAAGGTTTGTCTATCTTTCTGTATTTCACCTTCATTTTAGTTAGTGACAGGGAGCGCCACACATTGGTTTCGTATTTCTTTAAAATGTTTTAATAGTGTTGACAAATAATAATAATCACATTCACACACAAACTGAAGATTTTATTAAAACTGAAAATCACTCAAAAAAAGTATATTAAACCCATTTTCTCAGTATTTACAACGGAATATGTGTAGATGTATTCTTTTTGAATAATTTACATTTTAAACCAGATCACATATAAACATTCACTGTTAAATGTCACTTTTTTAGTGTGTGGTGCACCCAGACTGTTTCTTTGTTTTATTTTTTAATTTTATCTCCACAATTTTTTTTTCATTTATTTTTAACAATACATTCTCACTACCTTACGTAGTTCTGCTTTTTAACTAAAGGTGTTAGAATATGTATGATTAAAAACAGTATACCTTTTTTCCTGAATCGAGTGTCCAGCAGTGCACCATAACAAAACTGTAACTTTCAGGAACTGTGAAACTATATAACGTATCTCAAATGTAAACATCTAACATTATGCACATTCAGCTGTACATAATTGCCTGATGAAGTTTCTATTTCAGTTTTTTTTTCAAAGCCACATTGTTTTTACAGGCTGTGCAGGTTACAGCGGTTAGAAAACTAGTGAACAACTCATTTGACCACTACCATTATTACACTCCAGCCAGCCTGGGTGAATCTTCAGCCAGGTTGCCTGAAAATCTTTTTTAACTTTCCCTTCATTGCCATCGCTTATTTGTGTTGATGTATCACTAAGGCTGTATTTTTTCATGGTGAGCAGGATTTCACAATTTCCATGAATTAGAACCAGTACTGTGTAATAATAATATCTCAAAATCTCACTTTATTAAAGAATAATGTTTATAGCATTTAAAAATGCATCGATTAAACATTTGCTTCACCAGCGGACAACTTGTTATATGAAATCCAGTTGAACTTGCTTTCCCTAAATTATGAAGCGCATGGCTAGAGGGTTTTTAAAAAAAAAGCTTTAATTACAGGACACAGATAAGCGCTATATTTAGTTATTGTTAACAGGTTGACAGATAGAAATACCCTGAATATCTGTTTTGCCAAATTACCCTTTGTATTTTTTCCATCATGAAAGTTTGTTTTTAAATTGGTTATTCGTATACCATTTTATTTTTACAATGGAAAAGTGGCCTATATTTAATTTTTGTAACAATTCGTGTGGGAATCACCCAAAAAACATTGATGTGTGATTGTTTGAATTAACATAATAGGCTCTGTATTTATTTTTTTGTTGTTTCATGAATGAGTATGAAATCACCTTGGTGCTCTTAGGTTGGATTTATATTTTGCCTTTTTGCCCACTAGAACTGTGTTGGTGCGCCTGAATGTTCATGCCCAACGAAAGCAGCATTGCTTTGCCCTTCATGACCTTAACTTCATGCCCTGTTGTAAGGACCCAGTAATTAGCACACAGTCACTCTGTAGCACAGTTCAGGTTCTTTGGTTGGTGACATGTACAATAGGATAAAAGATACTGCACTAACCCTACTTAAACATTTGAGTAAAATGCTGAAATCCACAGTAGATTGACTGGTAGCAAAATAGAAACTGACAAGGAAGGTCTTGCTCTGAGTATTTTCTTTTCTTTTTTTTAAAGACAGCACACAGTAAGTTAGTTGTAGAAAAAGGGGCATTAGAAGTGAGGTTTATAGCTTAAATAGAAAAGTCAGACTTTTAATAACATTAAGGATAAATAAATCATAAGAAAATGAGAAGAAATTAGAAAAAAATATATAAAATATATGTAATGCATGTGTTTTAGCAAGATACCCAGGAAAAGTGCACTGGGATGCAGAGTGAGTTAAGTTGTTGCCAATAGAAGATACAGACAGTGGACTGTCAAAAAATTCAATACACGAGAGGCAAATACAAGTTATCGGAGGCAAAGAAAACTACCCTAGGGACCTTATTATATTTTTTACCACCAATTTAACCAAATCCCTCTGAATGCAAACTGGGTAACAGCAGGGATGCTTTCTCTTTGGTATTTTTCTCCCACATCTGTTACATGTCCCATACATCTTCCTTAATTACATCTGTTACACTTTTTAAATGATGTTGTGTACTATTCTGGAAACAGATGTGGGAACATGAAAAAAAAGACTGTGGAATAAAAAATATCTTAATATTTTGTATTCTATAAATAGTTATTTTACTTGTGTGGCTATTATTGTTCAGTAGCTTATATTATAAAACCTGTAACAGTTATGTATACAGTATGTATACAGTATGTGTGGGGCACGGCATGTTTACACAGAAAATCATCTTGATTTTGAATGTATTAAAAAAACAAATGTTAAAGAGTGTGTGCCTCAGGGACAGTTTGGTCTAAATATTATAACTGACTGATATAAGTGTGACATCTTGTAAGATTATGTTACTGTACAGTATGTTGGAGTGAAGCAGGCATTCTAGAGGGGTAGCAGAAAACTGCGTCACCTTGAACAAGTGATGTCAGCGGTTTCCAGTGATGCATTGCCACGGCCCATAGCCAGATTTGAGTTATACTGTATTTACCAGGGCAGACAACTGGGCTCAACTTCCATTCCGTCTGTACAAACAGTAAGAGAAGGAAGCATGTGGAAGCAGATTTTTTTGATCCTTCCATTAATACACCAATAAAAAAATGTAATAAAAAAGAAACGGTGTTGAGTGAGCGTAAACCTTTGATGCCCAGTGAACTTATTCGGCTTTTGCAAAACAAATAGGTGTTTTGAGGTTTTATCTCATGTTGAAGTAGACAGAGTGAGATAAATTCCATAAAACTTTAGTGTAGACGTTGAGAAATCAAGTCAAAAAGCTGCACTGAGCTGTTCTTTTCCCCTTGTTAAACAGTGCCCAGTAGCTATAACAGCTTGCAGTTTTAGCAGAAGTGTTTGGGCACTGCAGTGCTTTGAGTTAGTCATTCTTTGTGACTCACAGGGACTTGTGTCTTTTAATTCTGTACAACCTCAGTATTATCTCTTTTGTAGATAAACATTGAATATTTGATGGGAAACAGCAGCAGTATTTTACTGAAAGATTGTCCAGCTTCTGCAGAGGTTAACATGCAGGGGTTAAAAATGCGCCATTAGCTGTAGCTCAAGAAGGTTACAGTCAATAAAGTTTTCACTTATTTGCAAATTGTTAACTGCAGGTTAAATCTTTGACACTTTCCCCACAGCCCTTAAAATGCAGTGTTTACCGTTAAATTCATTCTTGTATATCAACGCCCTCTGGGTTCAATCATTCCAATCAATTCCTTTATTTTAAACAGGCAAAACCATTAGCAGTAGTTTATTGCCAGATTAACAATATAAACTGACCGTCACAAGATTGAATGACATTCTCTGTTGTGCAGAGAAGTTTCCGTTAAGTTATCTACCCTATGCTTGCTTCCAACCACTGACAAAGAGTTATTTTGACTATTAAACCTCTGGAAAAGTAAGGTGCCTAAGATGCTACTGCAGCCCTCAGACTCCCAGCCACATATGAGCACAGTACGTGACGTGACCCCAGCTGCTTGAGAAAGTGAGAAAATATCTCTCATGTAAGTTGTGTAATACTTGCCAGGCCTGTCATAAATCCCCATCAGCTCCCTGGGGCTCATCTGGGGCTCATCTTTTCCAAATTAGACCCGATGTCTCTGCTTCTCATTTGATGCACACTGCCTTACTCTGGAGTCACTGGAGTCTGTGGCTGAGTGGGGCATTCAAACCACAGTCTTATAAAATCTGGTACTTAGATCTAACAAACAAACCTCAATGCCGTGTTTCAGATTCAGGTAGACAATCAGGGACAGCAGTTTTGACAGAGTGATGTTGCTAGTAAACTCCATGATGTAGAAGAGAAAAGCAGGGTTTTAAAACACCTGAAACAAATTATAAAAAGCCTCTAACATTATACAAAAAAACTGTTTTGAATTTCCAGATACAGTTCGGTATAACCTGAACCTAAGTGCATTTTGCATGATGGAATCCACAGCTACTGTACAGTACTAGCGAAATGACTGTCTGACCCGAGTCCAGCTTCTTCTCTCACATTTCTCATCGATAGGATACCCTTTACCTTGTCTTGGTGTTGAGATGCGATGCAGTCATTTCTAGATATGATCCCTGGACGTGTTAAATTAAGAAAGTAAAATGACAAACATGCTATTTCCATGATAGCTACAACTTTCAGTAATTACAGGGTGCATTTAAATAGCTTCAGTAGGCCCATTAGGATATTTTAATTAACTGTTGCAAATGTGTAAGACCCATGAATTAGGCTAACTTTTATTAAAGAGCTTACACTATAAATACTTAATTATCTATCTGTGTATAGTCTTTCAGCCTTGTACACATGTGTGTGTGTATTATAGTTTATAGATGGCATTTCACAGCTAATGTACCTCCACTGGTTCTCACCTCACCATCTCGTGCCTCTTTTCCACTGTATAACCAAGCCACCTCGGGTCTGAACCGAGCCCTCATGGTGTGGTTAAGGGGAGCCTGGGTTGTTTTTCCACTGCAGAGCCAAGCCGTGCTACTGACGTCACAGCAATGAAAGATGGTTGTTATTAATTGTTATTAATTAAGTTTGCCAAAAGTTTACCATTTGCTTCAAACAGTCAGAAATTCGGGCATAAACATTCTCATTTCTGACAAAGGACTCCAGATCTTCCTAAACACTTCTAACTGCCCACATAGAAACTAAAGCTTGCACTTCCTCAGTGTCGCAAGGTAGTACTTTTCTCTCACTACACTCGCTGCCGACATGTTTTCTGTTTTTCATTCTGGAGTTTACTGACTGATGCAATGTAATGATGAAAATCCTGAACCCCGCCCCTGGCTCGGCCCGGGTTGCAGCCCATTTCAGATGTCTTGTGAGGCTAGAGTTTCATGGTTTGGTTCTCGCTCGGCTCGACAAATAGCCAGTGGAAAACCACCCGTACCCGTACCGTACCGAGCCCTCACAGGTTGGATGTGCTAGTGGAGAAGGGGTATTGGATTACATTCAGTGCTTTTGAAGTATGGACTATTAAGACTGTACCTAAGCACTAAATCCACGCCGCTTATGATCCTGTTGAGTTTGCAAGGCATTTACTCATATATAACCTGGCTGATAAAAGGGCCTTGGCTTGTTTTATGGTGTTGAGCTTTTATTTTGAAAAATTAAATTAAGGTTCTACTCTTTTGCTTGCTGATGTACAGCTATTAGGTAATTACAATGAAAGCATGTGTTATAGCATTGAACTAGTCATTTTAGTTAGTCTGTTTAAGTTTGTATGTTGTGGAACAATATATTTTAGTTGGTTCGGTAGGCAACAACAAACACAGTTCACAATCCTCTTTGTGTTGCCATCTTTGCCACTGTGAGGATATGCTAAAAAAGGGTTTTGTCATGCCTATTTAGGGTGGCCAACTTGACCAGTGGATCTTCTACTGTGCAAGGAGATATGTATTAAACCTCTACATATTTCTGGTTATATTTGGAATTTTTTATTTTTTATTGCTATGTAGTCCTGTCGTCTGTCCTTAGTTAGCCTTTAAAGCAAAGAAGTGTTAAATCATGGGTTAATAGCTCACCTACAGGTTCCATTTACAATTCCAGCTGCATTGTTACTGCTCAGCGAAAGACCCCCCCCCCCGCCCCCCCACACATGTAGGAAATCTGTGTCTACGCAAGGCTATAATGTTGTGTGATTTATTTTCAGCTCTCGATTTTCTGCAGTCTAAGAACAAGAGGTTGTAAATTAATTTCAAAGCTGACAGTCCTTATGGGAATGATTTAGTTGATCAAGAGATCTAATTAAAATGACGGACTGGTTTAAAAAATACCTCCGCCCAGTCAGACGGAGCTAAATAAGGGTTTCAACTAATCCTGTCTCAATCCAGGCTTAATGGCCTCTTCCGACCCCTGACTGCTGTGATTCCTGTGAAGCTTTTGTCATTCAGGTTGTGAGAGAGCCGTGTCCTCTTTGTGAGGTAAATTAATATAATTGGTAAATGACATCAGGTCATGTTTGTGGTTGTAAATGGCATTTTCAGTGGCAGATTTATGCCAGATAATTGTAGGAAGACGGGCTATCGCTTATACTTATTTTCCATCTGTTTGTCCATCTGTGTTAATGAACTACATTGACAGGTAGATTTAAGAAATTATAAAGAGTTTATTGATTTTATTCAGTAAAATATTTTTTGCAGGGTTAAAAACCCACTGAGATAAAAACGGCTTGTTTGAGGTTTTGGAGGCCTTAAGTATAGCAGCAGCAATATAGACACACATCAGCATCCCCTGAAAACAATAGCCTGGCAGGTTTGTTTTGAACTGTTTAGAAGAGCATGGTAATGTGTTCCATGTTTTTGTTGCTCTACAAACAAGTGTCTGCTGGTCTAGTCGCATAGATGTACCTTGGCCTTACACAACAATCACCATCGACTGAAAATGTGTATCAAATCAAACTACCTGTGTGAACATACTGGTGCATATACTTTGCTGGAAAACCTAAAAACGGAAGCCTAAGGCTAAATAGAGAAAAAAAATGCCCTGAATTCACCTTGATCTTCACAATCAACGCTCCCATAATAGTTAGCGTAGTAGATAAACATGTATTGGGGTAAGCCACAGCTGTGATAATGTGCATACTGTTTATACAATAATTTGCAGCCATTACAATTATGAAACAAACTCTTACCTTGAGTCATGCTCTTGATAAACAGTTTAGCTACAAATGGTTAAATGGTTATGAAACATTGGATATCTTCAATACATACAGGGAAACCTGTTTTACAGACTCCTTGAATAGCTGGACCACTTATCAGTACTGGCTTCACTAATGATTTTTATAAACCATGCCATACTTGTTGGAAGGCTGTGTGTATTCTGTATACTTTGGCCAACCAAATAATAGAAACAGTAATAAAGTATATAAACAGAAAAGCAAACTTGTTCATTGTTATACTGTAAAACATCCTTGGAATTCATTGTTACACCAGGAAAATTCATTTTAATAAACAAATATGATAACGTGATTATCAGCTTTGCTGAAATTTCCACATAATGCAGTCACGTGGTCATACTAAAAGAAGACAGGGAAAAGTACAATGTTATGAGTTTTAAACCTCTTGATTTTAACTTATTCAATGTGACTGCCTGGCTGACATCTTGATGGTTTTTCTATTACCACGACTGCTATAAAATAGCTGTATGGATTTCCTTGAATTGTTTACAAAAAAGTGAATTGAGTTTTTTTCCCCCTGTTTACGCCACTGAAACCACTTGTTTTATACTAGCTCTTGATACAGTGCACTGGGCAATTGTTTAATGTTTCCTTAACTCTCTTGAAAACAAAATATGGGAAATAATTCAGAGAAAACTGTCTGAAGTCAGTGCTGCCTGGAGCTTTAGACAAAGAGGAATTAGTTCAATTCTACAGGTATGCTTTATAGTCCTTTTTAACATTTTTTCAGTTAAATGTTAAGTGTTAAGTCCCTAGGTTGCGACCCTGGTAAATAATTAATTTGCTGACCACATAACAGCAGTTTATGTGCCAGAAACGGATCCTTGTAAACCATCTTTTTTTACTGCTGTAATTGTATAGAAACATATTAACCAATGGTGTGAAGCAAGTTTTTACTGGGGTGCTTTTTATCCCTATAGGTTACTGTCCTACAATTTAACATTGTACCAGTCAGTAGTTAGCGTTGCAGCCCAATGGGGGTTTGTCTGTGGCTGATTCAAAGGTGCCGACTAATACAAATCCAGACCAATATTCTACAGCTGGCTAACCCTGTTTTATGCAAAGCTCTACAAGCATGGACTGAACCAATTGTGCAGGCCGCAGTCATTAGGAGAGGCATCTTTTTACAGGATGTTTCTACATTTATACAAATGTGTAAGCAATAGTGTACATACCCCTCTGAGCTTTATAGGGATAGATGGGGGGTTACTATGGTCCTTGTTATTGGTTTGAACACAACTACATATCATTAGTGATTTTACAGATTTCATTGACTCAGGTCTTTTACCTGCCTTCAGTTTCAGTTCCTGCAGTAAAACGTTCCCTTCCTTCTAATACGCAGCACCCTCCTCCAGCAGGGCCCTGTTTAGCCTAAGCCCTGCCTCCCAAGTTAACCTCTAAACACCACACATTTAAAGGCCCTATTGTTAATCATAACCTATGTCCAATGCCCTTTGAGCTGCCCCCAACACATCTCAGGGTTGCCCAGCAGGAGCCCCTATCAGTTGACCCCAGCTATGTGAGCCTGTTCCCATGGCACTGCTAACACCTTCCCCATCATGTGATTCCACTTTGAAAATACAGTACAACATTGCCCCCCAGTACTGTACTTACTGCTGTGGAATGTATCTATTCTCGGTTCAGCTCCCAGAGTTTTTTCTTTGCAGCTGCCTTGCCATTGGGGAGCTTGCATATAATATTTAGTTTCCATACTTCAGTCATTTGAATGCATGTGTTTAATTGACTTTTTTTTGGCACCCATGATCGATAGAATACATAAGCTGTGTCTACCCATGATTAGTCCAGCAAAACATTTAGTTAAAAAATTATTTTTTTTGTTAAATCATAGCAAATGCGTATGGGTAGTGAGCTTCATTTACTATGATGGCTACCATTCTAGTGAAATGAAAAATGGTTGTTTGCTGTTGTTTAGTAAACTTTAGTAAAACTAAAATCATTCCTTACAGATTGTGCCAGAAGTGTTAATTACCCAAAAGAGAATGACCATCTGTACATTATTTTCACTGGTCATGCCATATATGTAGAGAGGAAGCTTACAGTATAGTGTTACTGTTTTGGGTAAAGAAATGGTATAGTGATATTAAAAGCATTGACCAGATGACCAGATTGCTGGCTGAAATATGTCAGATTCTCAACATTCTTCACATGGGATTGAAAAATAATTATTTTACATATAAGCAGTTACATATGTTTTATTTAAATAATGCATTATTCATCACTTAAATTCTAGTCTTGTTTTTACACACAGTTGGAATTGTAAATCACTCTCATGGAATGGCATTTTCAGTAAGGATATTGTTCTCTAAATGAGTCCCCTTATGTTTTCCTGTCACTAACTAAATTACTAGAATCAAAAACCTCTCAAAAGCAAATGTTAATTACAATATACTGTATTTTGTTTTTTTGTTTTTAGGATAGTAGCCACTGGTAAAGCAGTGCAATATATTATTAAAGTACAAGAAATGTATTATTGTAGTCTACATTTGAGAGAGGGTGAATGTGGTGAAACGCAGAAGAATTGCTCCTAAAACGCTCAGGCACATTAATGAAGATATGACTAGTACAGTGATGTATTTCATCTGTAGTTGTTTTGTAGCTAATTCATTTAAAATGCAGATTTAATCATTCATCAACAGTGCAGGCGGTATTGAAATTGCAGTGGATTTTCTGACAAACCATAACGATAGTTACGGATGTAACCCTGGTTCCCTGAAAGAGAAGACGATCAACAACCAATTCTTTTAGGAAACTATATCAAAGCCATCACGAAGGAGCGTGAGTGGACAGCAGATGAGGGATGTCTTGCTACCACTAAACTAATCTTTGTGGTGTGAGCGTGCAACCTCAAGGAGCCTTATGCCTAATGAAGCCATGGAGGGATCTACCATATGAGTTGGTAGAACCCTGTGAACGTATGCAGAGTAGCTCCTCTAAAGAGTGCCCATGAAGTCGTCACTCCTATAGTAGAGTGTGCAGCTACCCGCCCAGATAGAGGTAGGCCAGCATTAGTATATGCAGTCGAAACTGTGTTCAGAAAATCCAGGAACACTGGAAAAGGCAGGGGGAGTCAAAGCTTGCGCCCATCTGAAGCAGCACTTTCAGGCACTGCCTTCCAGGGATCCTGGAGGAAACTGGAGTCTCACTCCATAAGAGCTTGAACTGAGCTCGATGGAGGGGTAACACCAGTCTCTGAGGCAACCTCAGAGCTGGGGCCCGTCTCATCTCCTAGGCGGAGGAGAGGTGCTGCATCCCCAAGCACCTGACACACAGGATGTGCAAGGGTGGAACCTAGACATCTCAACGTGCAGGGGCAAAGCACCGATGCACAGAGCTTCTGGGCACCAGGGGCGCCTAAGCATCGATGCTCCAAAGTCCGGGGCACCGAGGACAACGAGGATCAGTGTCACAGAGGACGTCGAAGCACCGAGGCTCTGGGCACTGAGATACCGAGGCTCTGAAGCATTGAAGCACCAAGGGCACCTAGGGAATCAATGCAGGGAGCTTCTTGAGCACTGACGGCGTGAAGCAATGAGGCATCAAGGCACTAGGGCACCAAGGCGCCAATGCAGCTAGGGCACCGATGCAGGGAGTGTCTAAGCACTGAGGGCGCCGAAGCACTGAGGTACAGAGCCTCTAAGGTACCGATGCACCGAGGGCACTTAAAGCACTAATGTAGGGAGTGTCTAGGCACCGAGGCTCTGGGCACCAAGGTACCAAAGGCACAGAGCACCAGGGGCGTAAGCAACAAGATTACTCGGTTGGGTGTCCAGTCTGGACCGCATGCAGTCACACAGCAGATGCAGCACACAGCTTGCAATGGAGTGGAGCGCAGACTTCAGATAGAATACAGAAAAAAGAGAGAAAGAAAGAGAGGTTTCTTTGTTTGTTTTTTTTTTAAAAGACCTATGCACCGATGTGGGTGGTCAATGTATGCGAGTCTACTCTACAGTGGGCTGACTCACACATAGCAGAAGCATTTTTTTTCTTTTAGGCCTCACACACTGAGTGGACGGGCCAAGTCAGCCAAGCGGCGTCGACACAAACAGCGGATGCGACAGAGCCAGGTCTCGGTGGAGGAAGCATGTCTCTTTTTTGTCTTTATACAAATATATATATATATTATTATCTATATATATATATATATATATATATATATATATATATATAAAGCAGAGGAAAAAACACAGATGCTGCAAGTTAGGAAAGCAGAGTACAGTTGCCAAGTGATGTATGCTGTTGAAAGTAAAGAGAGTTTCCGATTCCAGGGAAGTGGCAAGCCAACTTCTAGCAATACATTGCAGGGGAATAAGCAGAAAAACTCGAAGTGAGAGCTCTTTTTCAAGTATAAATCTAAGCCCAATACATACGCTGAAGAGGTTAGTTCTACCTAGCTTACCTACCTGATTGTAAGAAGCAAAAGAGAACGCGATCTCCGTGAAGTGACTACTTATTTCCTCGTTAGGCGGGACCGAGGACGTTACTCCCCAGAGGGGACCATCGGCACCTTTGACATAAAATGCTCAGTGAATACCCGACCTGTGGCAGGCATATCCCAAAAGTATTGGTTGTTGGTCGTCTTCGAATTGTAAGGGAACTAAATATTCAAGGCACAGTACAACAAACTGCAGAACACCTGAATAGTAGTTAGACAGCAATATGCAAAACACACCAGAATTATCAAAGAGCGATCGGTACATGTTGTTCATTGTTGTACAATTTTAAAGAGTCAAATACACGTTTTATAGCAAAAGTGAGACTTACCTAAGGACAGAAATTCATGTTTGCTAAGATTACTGGAATAATTTTGTACTTGAATTTCATAATGGAGAGGTGAGAAAGGCAATGGAAACTGAACGACCCTGTAAGAAGATGAGAGGCAGGCTAAAAAGAGGGAGAGGCAACAGAGGAACGTTTTTGATCAGGCATTCTATGTCATGTTTTCATGAATGTCAGCAGGCTGGAGATAAAAACTGGTTCACAACATTCCATCAAACAACACGACTGAATTGGAATGGCCTGTAAAATTACCTTTTTTTCTGTAGAGATTTGCAGGTAAATACATCACAGTAAAATAAATACACTAATACAACCTTAGAGGGCCCCTGCATTGCCCATACTACAGTTATAACTTTTTCCATTGCCTTGATCTGGCTGCCACATGCTGCTAATTTGGATAATTTCCTCCTACATATACCCATTTATTTTAGTGTGCTGTCGTGCATTAAGACCTATTGATTTAAAACCTCCAGATCTCGCTGCAGTCTGTCTCTCCACAGCAATGTACAGTAACCATTTAAGATACAAAGTAGTGTTAAAATGCTGGTTTTCCTTTGAAACCTGGTGTGATGTTCCCTGCATCTGTGTAAAAATTAAAATACAAGAGGTTAATACAACTAAATCCCAACTCACCAGTTGCTGCTACGGTAATTTATTTTGACGGTTTTTGGATCCAATATAGTGTGTTTGCCCAAAGCAGTTGAGTATCAGAAGAAATTAAAACAAAAAAAACAAAAAATACATGTTAAGTCCCTACATTAAATCTCTGAGTTGTTTACTTCTGGTTTGGCAACTTTATTGGTTTAGTTTTACCTTTCAGGGAAAAAAAAAGTGGAGTATAGCTTTTAGAATCCTGCTCTCTTTTGTTTTTATTATGTTTTAAATTATTTTGCTTCCATTTTTCTACCCAATTTGAATTCAAGTGTTACCTCACCGCTTCAATTCACTTAACTATGAAATGGCAGTGGGACCCATTTTTATGTATTCCTCACTAACAGTTTTTAAAAATCAGCTCTTAATGGAGTAGCTCTGTGAAGAGTACTTTTCTGTTGATTAGAAGTAGGAGCAGATTAACACATACGTTTTATGTTAAGGGGGTAGGCTTAACACTGAAACTTCACTCAAGGCAAGATTTGTTATCACTGGGTTCAATTTAGTGATTGACTTGTCAGTCTTCATGAGTTGGATGCCACAGGGCTTGAGAAACAAGAGTAACTAAAGGGAACCTGGCTGTTGTTGACAGTCTGCTTGGTAAAGCCGTTTTTGTTCAGAAGTAAATTAAATTGAACCAAATTAAATTGATGATGCTGTTCTGTTAAAATGTATAGGACCGTAATGAATATGCTACATCTTTGAACTGATTTCTAATCCCTAAGTCTATGGTGGGTTAATAGATTTTTTAAGAAGTATTGTTGTTGACTAGTTACTGTATACACAGTATGTCAGACAGTGACTTGTGAGAGGAAAGGTCAGAGGTTTTTTTTCCCTTTTTTTAAGATGGATAATCATGTTTTAGACTTGAAAATATAATCCTAGCAAAACTACCTTTAAATGTGATCTAGCAATACCACATGAAATGTTAAATTGCCTTTGTGTCAGCGACTAACGCCCCCATGTAAATGTGTCATACTGTAGATGCCGTGGGGTCAAGTCTAACATCACCACTTATCTGTATCTACTATATAGGCACATATCAAGCAAATTGTTATTATACCTTTGCCGTGGTCTCGGGAGTGTGCTGTTAAAGAGAATGAGTGGCCCCGTGGGTTATCAGGCTGCACAGCTAATTATGGAAAGCAGTAAGATATTCATGAAGGAGCACTATACAAAGGCAGACGGCTGCTTACAGTCAGCAGTGCTGTCTCAGGCTTCTTGTTGTTTGTGTTGTTGTTGTGTATCCTGCAGTCACAGTGTTGGCAAATGCCAGTCGTGGAGCTCACATAGCAACAAGGTTGTCCAGACCATCTGTTTCACTGCTGCAGCTCACTGTAGAAGGTTAGTGTTTGTTTTATATATATATATAAAACATAGTACTGTGCAAAAGTTTAGGCTGGTGTGAAAAAATGCTGTAAAGTAGGAATGCTTTCAAAAATAGACATGTTAATAGTTTATATTTATCAATTAACAAAATGCAAAGTGAGTGAACAGAAGAAAAATCTGCATCAAATCAATATTTGGTGTGACCACCCTTTGTCTTCAAAACAGCATCAATTCTTCTAGGTACACTTGCACACAGTTTTTGAAGGAACTCGGTAGGTAGGTTGGCCCAAACATCTTGGAGAACTAACCACAGTTCTTCTGTGGATTTAGGCAGCCTCAATTGCTTCTCTTTCTTCATGTAATCCCAGACAGACTCGATGATGTTGAGATCAGGGCTCTGTGGGGGCCATACCATCACTTCCAGGACTCCTTGTTCTTCTTTACGCTGAAGATAGTTCTTAATGACTTTCGCTGTATGTTTGGGGTTGTTGTCATGCTGCAGAATAAATTTGGGGCCAATCAGATGCCTGCCTGATGGTATTGCATGATGGATAAGTATCTGCCTGTACTTCTCAGCATTGAGGAGTCCATTAATTCTGACCAAATCCCCAACTCCATTTGCAGAAATGCAGCCCCAAACTTGCAAGGAACCTCCACCATGCTTCACTGTTGCCTGCAGATACTCATTCGTGTACCGCTCTCCAGCCCTTCGGTGAACAAACTGCCTTCTGCTACAGCCAAATATTTCAGATGTTGACTCATCAGTCCAGAGCACCTGCTGCCATTTTTCTGCACCCCAGTTCCTGTGTTTTCCTGCATAGTTGAGTCGCTTGGCCTTGTTTCCACGTTGGAGGTATGGCTTTTTGGCTGCAAGTCTTCCATGAAGGTCGCTTCTGACCAGACTTTTCCGGACAATAGATGGGTGTACCAGGGTGCCACTGTTTTCTGCCAATTCTGAGCTGATGGCACGGCTGGACATCTTCCGATTGCGAAGGGAAGTAAGCATGATGTGTCTTTCATCTGCTGCAGTAAGTTTCCTTGGCCGACCACTGCGTCTACGATCCTCAACGTTGCCCGTTTCTTTGTGCTTCTTCAAAAGAGCTTGGACAGCACATCTGGAAACCCCTGTCTGCCTTGAAATTTCTGCCTGGGAGAGACCTTGCTGATGCAGTATAACTACCTTGTGTCTTGTTGCTGTGCTCAGTCTTGCCATGGTGTATGACTTTTGACAGTAAACTGTCTTCAGCAAGCTCACCTTGTTAGCTGAGTTTGGCTGTTCCTCACCCAGTTTTATTCCTCCTACACAGCTGTTTCTGTTTCAGTTAATGATTGTGTTTCAACCTACATATTGAATTGATGATCATTAGCACCTGTTTGGTATAATTGTTTAATCATACACCTGACTATATGCCTACTAAATCCCTGACTTTGTGCAAGTGTACCTAGAAGAACTGATGCTGTTTTGAAGGCAAAGGGTGGTCACACCAAATATGGATTTGATTTAGATTTTTCTTCTGTTCACTCACTTTGCATTTAGTTCATTGATAAATATAATCTATTAACATGTCTATTTTTGAAAGCATTCTTACTTTACAGCATTTTTTCACACCTGCCTAAAACTTTTGCACAGTACTGTGTATATATATATATATATATATATATATATATATATATATATATATATGCGCGCACGCGCACACACACACACACACACACACACATATATATATATATATATATATATATATATATATATATATAGTCTATTATATATCAGAGACACGTATATTATGACATATAGGTAGTGTAATGCTTACACTGCAGCTGAGGCCAGAAAGGCACAAGCATGACAGGTCAACAAGAGTAGTGTTCAGTACAACACCGTTACTTCAACCTGTCCAAAGAGAACAGAGGGGTAGATGACAACAGTTGTGCAAACAATACGTTGTACAAAGTTAGATAAAGTGCTGCTGCTCCTGTCTATTCCTATACATTTTGTATAATTGCCCAGGACTGAGTGAAAAGGCTTTTCAGGTTAGAACAGAGCTGCACTTGTATACCGTGACTATGACATTTATCCTGGTGGTCAAATGTGAAACTGTCCAAACCCCCCCACCCCACACAGATGGGTTTCAGAAGAAATTTGGAATGAAACTAAGTTTCTGTTTAACTGTAGGTGGCTCATAGTAGTACCAACTACTAAAAACTGTACCAGTGTGGTCTACCTTGTGGTCTGTCCTATATAATCCAACACAGTCCACGCTGACTTTTTTGCATTCAAAACTGAGTGTTTATTCCTGAATGGGTTTTTAGAAGGAACTTTTAAAGTACTGGTTTAGTATTTGTAATGCATCCCTGAACATCATATGTATATCATGCCAGATAGTCTGGTTTTAAATAAGACATGGCTTCAGTTCCATTTTAAATTTGTATTTATTTAACCTAATTTATTTAAAGAATCCTTGCGATATATTGTTACATGTTATTTTTAAGAGGTCCTTGCAAGATGACAAAAGTAAATTATACGATTTAAAAATCACACTTTCATATGAAGCACTACTATTTCAAGACAGATTTACAAAGACAGTGTGTAAGGTCAAATGTGCTTCTACCTCCATCGGATTCCGTGTATGTTTAAGTACTGCACAAGTGCTGGGTATACCAAGACGCGTTGTCTGTTCAAGTGTTGTGGAAGGCTTTGGTTACCTGAAGCTGTCTGTAGATACATACTATATATATTAATAGATGTTTTCTTGTTCCATCCATTGTAGGTTGATAGCTGTGATACCTCAAAGGAATGTGTGGTGGGGCCCAAGTGCCATTCGAGCACAGGGAGCAAGTCCTCGGTGCAGGCTCACAACGGAGATATGGACAGTAGTCCTGGAGACATTAGTGCCGCCTCCTCCCAGCAGAACAAGGACAAGGGTGTCCCGGAAAACGGTGTCTCCAAAGAGCCTTCCCGTAAGGCTACTGAGCTGGATGAGATGGCTCAAGAAGGGGACGGGAAGGGAGAGCAAGGTGCCTCTCTCGAGAATGGCTGCTTCACACACTGGGAGGACCAAGGCTCAGAGAAAGGAGAAGAGGAACAGTTGCAACCCACTCCCCGAAAGAAACGTGGGAGGCAGAAACTGGAACATCCTGAGAAATGTAAGGCAGAAACTATATCCATCTTTGTCCTGAACTAGCAGAATCTGCAGAACCTGTACTTGACCCACTCTTAAAGCTACTGTAATAGGGCATTGCTCCTCGGCATGTTCAACAGTGAAAGAAGAACAGAAATGGCTAGTAAAATGTTGCTCCTGCTGTGTTTTATTAAATCAACATCAATTAATTTTACCCCAATAACCAGTATGAACTGTCAATTATGTCTTGAGCTATGTATTGAAAAAGAACAGACCACTACAGGTGTTTTTTAATATGCTGTTAAAGTTGTGGTTCTTATTCCAGTAAAGCAATGGGTGTAGTAGTAGTAGTAGTAGTAGAATTGACTGGAGATTTACCATGCCTTTCTTTTAGCGACAGATCTGGCTGATAGGGCTAAAGGTGTTGTCTGTATTAGGACTAGATTCACCATTCTCCCAGCCCTCAACAATAATCTGCCATCACCAGGTGTACAAGTGTACAGATTGTGAGATTTCTTACTGGTTGGGCTTACACAGTAAAGTATTCAATCATGGACCAGACAGAAGGGTGTAAGATTAAAACTCCTTTGCTAGCTTGAAATGATTTATGAGATCTTCCTGTGTTCCTCACAGTGTACAAATGTAATATTAAAAAAAGAATAACGATTTCCAGTGTAGCCTTAGACTTTGCCTTACACTTGAATGCTGCTCCCAGAGTAACTGCATCCATTAACATGTGTTTATGTCATTAGCTGCTATAAACATCCTTCTGAGCCTGTTAGCCGAGAGGAAGTAGAAGGTGGCTACTCTGTTTCTCATTTGCCTTTGAGTACTCACCCTAGACATTCTTTAGCACAGCTGAGTTATCAATACTGAAAGAAAAAGCAGTATGCCTCACAATTGGCACAAAATTGGCAGTAAAGTCAGGATGCTTCAGGTAAAGATCATTTACCTTTGGGGCAAGGGTTTGGATCTTGTATTCAATTATTGTCATGACAGGATATCATTGTAGGCTGTTGTTTGTGAACGTGCTGACAGATAAGGTCAGATTCCAATGCAGCCTGAGAGCTCTTTTCCATCAGTGAAGATAAAGCAGTTAAGTATACTATGCAATGCAATTTGTTCGTAAAGGGTGGAAACTGCCTCAAAGAGCTAAAAATTAATGAGCATAACTGATTGATTGCAAGCATGGAAATGGAAAATGAATAGTGCCATTGCAGGAAAATAAATAATTTTTGCCATCTAATGAGACTGATTGTCTTAAAACTAAATTCTGCTCAGCACCCAGTATATTAACAGTAACAGGAACACTGAATCAGGAGATGAAAGGTACATTTTAACAGTGTAATGATATGATTCTGGCCTAGTGGGTTGGCCTGACTGTCAGGAAGTAGTTAATATAATATTCTAGCATGTTCTATTTTTACAGCTGCAGTGGTTACTAGTATTACAAGAATGCATGGTTTGGTTGGGAAGAATTTCAAAAGAAAAATAGCCTCTATGTCTAATTGGGGATTACATTTTGTAGTAAAGAAGTTAGGGGATAATATAGCCAATTCAAAGCAGTAGAGGTAAGAAAGTCTCAGGGCAAATGATTAGATTGTGAAACAGACCATGGTTTTTGGGGAGACAGGACATACAGACATTTTAGTTGGACGTTTAGGCAGGTTACACAGAAGTGGAGCAAGACATAGTAGCCAAATTGCACTACTTTAATCAATTTCCCATTAGTCAGTACACTCAAGCACTAATGGGAGGCTTGTCCTGAATTGAGGTGAGGCATCAGTGCCTCCCTATCATATAATTTGTTGGATAGTTTAAATTCAGTGCTTACCTTTTCCAAAATGCATGGAGTTTCTTTCTTCTCTTCCACCTCACCGCCACCTCTTAGTGGGTCAATATATCCCATTACCCAGCCTTCTATCCCCTCTGACCTCTTTCAGAGGGTCACCACAAAAGAGGACAGCTCCCGCTGGCCATAGGCGAGATTCTGGGCCACAAGGTTGTAATATATAACCACATCTAATTTACAACCATATCTAATACATGTTATTTCTAATCCTTGTCTGAGCTGTTATCTCATTGTTGATACACACACACACCCATTCAGATCTTTCTTTACAGTATCTTTGTAGCAGCAATTACCCAATCCATGTACTGTATGTGGATAATTACTCAATAAGATGTCTTTGTAGCTGATTAAAGCAAATTAAAATTCTAGTTCCATGCTACAGTAAGCCTTGGCAGAGAATGATGGATATAAATTCTGTTTGGCTTTTTGAATAACTGCCCAGATTTATAGTCACCTTTTTGGCACATATAAGGAAGTCAGAGCAGTAGCTGGTGCATAGCTTCATAGCTACGTTTTGGTTTCCTATTAGTGTTACAGCCAAAAAAAGGGGGGGGGGGGGGGGACAAATTGTAAACAAAATAATAATCTCAGTTTCATCTTATTTTAAAGAAAGAGTACCCTTGGTTTAAAGATGGCATAAACTTGGTACTTCATGGCTAGTTTCCACAGCTACTCTGCTGTGTGAGAAAATCACAGCTGTTACATCTTTATTGGTTTCCGTATGAACGTATCTGAGCCAATAAAAGAACACTGAAATTAACCAGACACTTCACAGCCAGGATATAGACTAATTAAATGAGCCAGGGACACTGCTGGGGTTGATTTAGTTTGACAAAAACTGCCATTAGTTAGTTTGATAAAAACTGGTACATAGTTTAGAAACTATGAAATGCCTCCCCATTTGAGAGAAAAGAAGTGGAGTATGGTGTATATCTATAAGAATGTTGCCAGTACTGTGTTTGTTTGGCCTGCAGGATTAAGTGACATTGCTGCTATGGAGTGTTTTAAATGCATGTCGTTGTATTCAAGAGCAGTGTTACATTCTTGCAGTTAAAAAAAAAAAGGGGGAAGACAAAAATCTGAATCATGAATATGAAGCAAAATTAACTTTTTAAAAAAAAAAACTTTCAGTAATGACTTGGGCCAATTTTAACTGGAGAGATTTCGGAAAAAAAGGAGGTGATTTAGTGGTGCAGCAAAATTGTTGGGCCACAGTGTTAAAAACAACAAATATGAACTTCCAAGAAGTACTGTAATATTGTAAAATTTAGTGGAGATATTCTGTTATTGTACATGAGTAGCCAAAGCACTACAAATTGTAATCCCAGTCAGACCCATTTCAGACTCTTGCCCTAATTCAATTTTAACACTCTTTCCAAAAACAAATGAGGTTCAGTTGATTAAAGAGCAGAGGCGTTAACAGTTTTAGGTTTACAGTTTTAGAAAGGCAAACTATGAAGGTGTGAAACACTAATAGAAGTAGATTGGAGTAAAATAGAGAAAATATCCACTGAAAAAGTTTTTTAAAATTTAGTACTAGAGGCGTAAAAACAATTACATCCCAAAAGTAGACAAATCAAAATCTAAAACAAAATGGCTAAAATGGTTTAATAGATCAAGTTTAAAATTTCCGTAAAAAAAGGCACTTTACGGAGCGTTTAAAAGGGACCAAAAAAAGTAAACAGAAAGAGTACTTGGAACTGCAAACACAAGTCAAATAGGAAGTTAGAAAGGCCAAGAGAGAAACAGAAATGAACATTGCTAAGGGGGCTAAAACCAATTCCAGAAAGTTTTTTACAATATTATAACAGCAAGAGAACATTCAAAGAGGTGGTTAAATGTCTAAGAGATAGAAATCACAAAATCATAGACAAAGAGAAAAAAAATAGCAACTATATTAAATTATTACTTTTCACAAAGGAGGATACGGACAACATGCCCCACTTGTCAACTTGTTCATATCCAGTTTTAAATAACTTTAGCATAACAGAGGCAAAAGTGTTGAAAGGACTAGGAGCTCTTAAAATAAACAAATCCCCTGGGCCGGATGAGATCCTCCCAATAGTACTCAAAGAAATGAAAGACGCTATTTACAAACCACAAACCAGGATCATGCAACAGTCTCTTGACATGGGTTGTACCAACAGACTGGAGAATTGCAAACATAATACCAATCCACAAAAAGGGAAACAAAAGGCAAACCAAGTAACTACAGACCAATAAGCTTGACTTCTAGTATATGGAAACTTATGGAAACTATAATAAGATCCAAAATGGAAAATTACCTATATGGTAGCAGTATCCTGGGAGACAGTCAACATGGTTTTAGGAAAGGGAGATCGTGTCTAACTAACTTGCTTAATTTTTTTGAGGATGCAACATCGACAATGGATAATTGCAAAGCATATGACATGGTTTATTTAGAATTCCAGAAAGCTTTTGACAAAGTCCCAGTGGCAGAGCAGAGCTCTGCCCTATATAGATTGGCAGGGATGGGGTTAAATTCCCCTACCTGTCTGGGTTTATTGTGTTCAGGTGGCTGGGGTTGATTGGAGTAATTAACAATCAATCAGCACCCAGCCACCTGACATAAAAGGAGGCCTCAGCTTCCCATTAGGGGGAGGAGGGAGCTGAGGAAGCAAGCGGGTGGTTGTGCTTGCGCTTGCTATTTTTTTGGTTTGCGGTTTTGTGTTTTGTGAATCTTCGGGTCCAGTGAAGGCAACGCCCAGACTGGAAACCTTTATTTTGTAAGTTTTGCTTTGTTATATGTGTGTGAATATCTTTGTTTTGGCCCTTGTGCCCTTTTATTTTGTGTTTATAATAAAAGTATTATTTTTTTGAACTGCAGCCTGTCTCTGGGCCTCTATCCACTCGCCAGCCTGTCACACTTGGTGTCAGAAGTGAAATATAGTGCCTCCAGGAAGCGCAGCGCAGGGTTGCAGGGTTTTTCTTTGTTTTTTTGAATTTTTGGACAATTTTTTATTTTATTTTTTAAGATAAATAAATAAAAAAAAGAAAAAAAAGAAATGGGAAAGAGCAGAAAGTGGCAACAGAAACTGCAACAGCAGGAGGAGGTAGGAGAATTTAACCCCATCCCTGCCAATCTATATAGGGCAGAGCTCTGCTCTTCCACAGTCCTGCATAAAAGATTAATTCTCAAACTGAACGCAGTAAGGATTCAAGGAATCCATAGATTGGGGACCGGTTAACATAGAGAAAGTACTGATTAGAGGAGAAACCTCAAAATGGAGCAAGGTAACCAGTGGTGTACCACAGAGATCAGTATTAGGTCCTCTGCTATTCCTAATCTACATTAATGACTTAGATTCTGGTATAGTAAGCAAGCTTAATTACATTTGCAGACAACACAAAAATATGAGGAGTGGCAAACACTGATGCAGCAGCAAAGGTCATCCAAAATAATCTAGACAGTATTCAGAACTGGGGAGACACATGACAAATGACATTTAATAGAGAAAAGTGTAAGGTACTGCATGCAGGCAATACAAAATGTGCGTTATAAATACCATATGGGACATACTGAAATTGAAGAAGGAATCTATGAAAAAGACCTAGGTGTTTATGTTGAAAAGTGTTGAATTTCAATCAAGGGAAGTAATGTTAAAACTTTACAATGCATTAGTAAGACCTCATCTTGAGTATTGTGTTCAGTTCTGGTCATCTCACTACAAAAAAAGATATTGCTGCTCTAGAAAGAGTGTAAAGAAGAGCGACCAGAATTATTCCTTGTTTAAAAGGCATATCATATGCAGACAGGCTGAAAGAATTGAATCTATTCAGTCTTGAACAAGAAGACAATGTGGAGATCTGATTCAAGCATTGAAAATTCTAAAAGGTATTGACAATGTCGACCCAACTGACTTTTTCGACCTGAAAAAAGAAACAAGGACCAGGGGTCACAAGTGGAGATTAGATAAAGGGGCATTCAGAACATAAACACAGAGAATTACACAGAGAATTGTGGGAATCTGTAACCAACTTCCAGTAATGCTGTTGAAGCTGACACCCTGGGATCCTTTAAGAAGATGCTCGATGAGATTCTGAGATCAATAAGCTACTAACAACCAAATGAGCAACATAGGCCGAATGGCCGTCTCTTGTTTGTAAACTTTCTTATGTTCTTATGAGTTTTCATGTTTGAAGAGGAGAGTGTTGGAATGCCTTTCCACCTTTCCAGGCTTCATTGATTTGGACTATTTACAGACTAGCCTGTAGTATTCCTCACACTGCGTTGGCTTATGATGAATTTAGGCAAAATGCTAACTGACTGAAAACTCTCCATTAAAAGGACCACAGTGGTTTTAGGACCAATCCTGGAATTTTTGAACATGTTGTAATAAAGTGTTTATTACAAGTGTTTTTATATCAGTATGTTGTGTTTTGAACATTTCAGATCAAAATTGAAGCGTGGCCAAAAACCTTACACGCAAAACTGTAGTTGTATTTGTTTCTTTTTTAATACTGTAGCTTCTGTACTTTTTAGCTATTTCAGAGGCTCCATGGTTTTGGTTTGTTTCTCTGCAGTGGCAAGCAGATTTATAGAATGCTTTCAGCTAATCCTACATGTGTGCTATTTGACCTAGATTTTGAACTGTTCCAACGGAATGTTGATTCTGCTGTGATGTTTTACTTTTATGCTTGATATTTGGTCTGTTTGACAATGTGCTATGGTGACTGTTTTTATGGTTTTATTTCACCTGCCAAGTCTTATAAAAGAGAATGTCATCTTATGCGTACAGTATAATAAAAAAAAAAAAAAAATGTTTGCTTTCTGATAAAAGGGAGTGTACACAGTGTTAAGCCGTTGGGCAATGCAGTGGACTGAGACCAAATAATTAGGCTATATAGTGTACACTTGAGCCTGGAAACTTACAATTACATTTATTATTGTATTAACTGGCATGTGTTACTCCTTTAGAGAGGACCTCTACTTTTTATGTACAGCATCTGATTAGATTGTAGACTTAATTTAATTTTGAAAGGCAAACTTTTAATTTATTAAATGTACACTAGTGCTGTAAATCCTGAAATAATCTCCCTGATCTGTTACTGCCCCAGTCTGGTCCCAGATGTCAACGCCTCATTAGTCTATGGTAAAACATGTCCAATTTACAAATCAGCATGATTGATTTCCCTAATGAAATGGTCTCTGTAAACTGAGTTTGTTCTTCTATGTTAAAGGCAGGGGCCTTCATTAGTCACTTTTGTTTTCTGTTTGATCAGTTATTTAAGAATGCTGAATTAGTAAATTCGACACACAAATATCAGAATGTATTGGGTTTTTTTTTTTCCTTCAAAACTGTTACAAGCAAATCGGGTTGCTGTCTCAGTCTTATTAGTTCCCTTTCAAGTACAAAATGTAACCATTACCAAATGGGTATTTACCTCTTAAAAACCCAAAACCTGAATAAGATATAACAAAGCTGCTCAGCTGAGCCTGTGACCCCAAGGGTATAAAGGACTGCACGCACAGATCTCGGCACCATTTTTCCTTTAAAGAACTGACCTGACAGGAGAGCCTATTCAGATAACTACTTTTTCTGCTATAGATTTTCGCATGTATTGTGTTTTACTAATTACGCTTGAGTCGCTCCTTCTCAGGAATCAAGCAATGTAAGTCGGCTGACTTTGTGCTCTCCGCACAGGCTGCAATAGCTCCATCTGGAGTTATTTTATTGTCAATTTGGCTTCGGCCAAAATTACAAGATGGTTTGTATAATTAAAGTAATTGTATTAATGTATTTTGTTGAGAAAAATATTTTTCTGTTGTCACAGAGACTAAGTCTGCAGTGTGTGCTGCAGCACACATGTAGTGACGACCGCTTAGGTTGTGATTGCTTTTGCATCACCATACCGGTACCGAGGTCACTGACCCGCTCCTTTCCCAGTCCGGTACCGAGGTTACCGCACCAGTATCGTACCGTATTGAACTGGGGCTACAGTCACAGAACCGGTACTGAACCTACCCGGTACCTTCACAGTTTTGAACTGTACTGACCCGGTGCTAGTTACCGGACTGGTACCAAACTGAACAGATCCAGTTCCGACCCACTACCGACTGGTACCAAGCCAGTCTTATTCAGGTCTTGAACAGCCCTGTTGCTGTCTTTAACACTAGAACTGTCGGTTTTTATAATCTAACACAAACAAGTATCGTGCTGATCCTTCCAGCACAAGTAGTATGTTATTTTCTATGCATTTCCTCTCCTTCTCTCTCTCATGTACCTCCTCTCTGTACACACCACCCCGACTGAAAGGTTCCTGCCTCTCTTATGTATCTGTTCCTGAGCTCAATTGCTGGTCATTCATTCAAGTCGGGCTCAGGCACATTCGCGTGAAGTGATTTGGCAGGGGAGACAATTAACCCATCCCTGCCGACCTAAAGCAACAGTGCAAAATACATTTAAATCATAATACAACCAAATACAAAATACACACAGGGGCAGAGTGTACCCCATCACAGGGAGCCATCTGGAGTGTTGGCGTCAGTGCACCACGGACATCTGGGTGCTTACTACCGTTCAGACCGGCTACTCACAATAGTCCAAGCACGGTCCCCCTCCCTTTCAGGGCATGTCTGTGCCCAGTCTCTAGCACAGGCAGATGCCCACACGGAACTTGTTACTGGCTACCTTCAATGGTTGGGCCTTATGGTGAAACCAGCTCATGCTTTCTCAGACAGCCTCCTATCTAGGACTCCAGGTCCATTGTGACAAACCTGGGGTGAGCTTGCCACATGCAGGACCGTCTTCACTCGTCTTTCGTGTAAAATGAACAGTACTCCACACAATCACAGGTAGGTTTTCAACAGGGCAGGTCTGTATGTTTATTTTAAACTTCAAAAATAATCAAAAACAAAAACCTAACTCCTTCCAGGAGTGCTAACTAAACTTTTGCAGGTCTAAGCTATACCGGACAGCTAATTTGTTTCCGGGTGAAAAAAATAAAAAACAACATTTATTGTTTAGAAGTGGATCACAAATGCTGTACATTTCTCTGGTTCCAGCTCCCTGGTAGTCTCTCCTAATGGAGCCCTGAGCTCTCATTTTATAGGATATATCTGTTCCCAATTATCACTAATTATTCAATTAAGGAGCAGTCACATTGTTTTTGGCAGGGACAGGAATTAACCCCATCCCTGCCAACCGCCACAAAAACACACAAAAACACCACAGTATTTACAGGCAGAGCTCTTACTCTGCCACATCCATGCTGTCCACTCTGTCGGATTGCAGAGTGCAAACAATAGCCGGATGTTTAGAGCTATTGCAGCTCAACAGAGTGCTCATTTTAGTGACATTCCAGAAAGTTCTGGGTGTGATGGCAGCAACTTCTTAGACCCTACCTTTGAGTCACCTTTGCATTTGCCCTCTGCAGGCCTGGTTCTACAGTAGGGTTTTTCATCCCGTGTTGAATCGTGACCGTCTATTAACAGTATCTCGCCACTGTCCAAAGGCACTTTCTTGGTGGAAACAGCCTGCCCATATACGCCTTAGCACACCTGCCCAGGGTGACAAACTGAGTGGCAGACCTCCTCTCAAGGAGGTTTCCCAGCACTTCAGAATGGAGGCTTCACCTCAAGGTGGTGAGCTTCATTTGGGAGAGATTCAGGAGAGCAAAGATAGTGTCCCCTTTGGTTCTCCATAAAAGAGGCAGTGACCCGCTGGCAATAGATGCCTTGACAAAACAGTGGCCAAGGCAACTTTTATATGCCTTCCCACAGCCTGTCATGCTCCTGCTGTGTCTGGAGAAAATCAGGTAGGACCTGGCCCAGGAGGCTCTGATTTTCAGCCCTGAGCGACCAGCTGTGGAGTCTGCCCAAACGCCACGACCTGCTCAGTGAGGTATGAGGGACCTTATGGTATCCTGACCCATCGAGCCTGCAGCTGTGGGTCTGGCCCCTGAATGGCTGCATTTCATCCGTCTGGGTCTGGCCAATAGGGTTATTGGCACCCTGCAAAATTATAAATGTTATACTGCAATTTTTGCAGGACCTGTCTGAGGAGGAGAAAGCCCCCTCTGCATTAGTGGTCTATCTGGAAGCTATTTCAGCTTGCCATGTCAAAATTGACTCTGTCTCCCCAGGAGCTCACTTCCTGACAGGGTCATTTTTGAAAGCTTGGCTTGAAGCACACATGAAGTGCTCATGAAGTCTCCATTTGAGCCCTTGCATTCAGCTCAGCTGAAATTTGTATTGCTTAACACTAGAACCGCCACCGCAGTCATTTTGACGATTTTTACTTTTAAAATTTAAATTACTCTGTGTGTGTGAAAGATATGCAGTTGTCCATTCTTGACTTTTCCTAAATACATGTATTAAATACCCTGAAGTGTTTGAAAGGCAGGATCGCAAAAATAAAAAAGTTATAATCCCCTCTACTTAGAACCTCCAAAGCCGTCACTTTGACTTCCTTTTACAATACATGCGTTTATTTACTATAACCTACAATATCCTGTTTTATTTTTATATGCAAGCCTGTTGTTATCGCTACTGGACCTGGCAGCCATCAATACCTTTGTTTTGTACAAGGAATGCACCATGGAAAATATCAGTAGGAGAGATTTCATCTTGATGCTATCCACAGAGCTTTGACAGAAACATTTCAATCAGAAAACTGCAAAGCAGCAGTTGGAACCTGGATTCTCTGCTGTACCGAGTGACACACACACAAGAGAAAATGTTACTTTTTTTTTAAAATTAAAAACGACTTTCGTTTTTAAAGTTTTGTATGTACATGTACCTGTTTATACCTGTTTATACCTGTTTATATGCTAGTTTCTTTTGAAATGTTTATTTGGTAACACTTTATATTAAAGTGCTGCTTATTAATGTTTAATAAATGTATAATAGATGCATAATACCTGTGTTATATATTGTTAATAAAGCATTATATGTGGTTTATAACCATGCAATAGCCATAGACAGAATTACTTTTAAACATCCCAAAGTACAATAGATGGCTAAAACGGTCCCCTTTATAAAACTGTATTTCCATCTATTGCATGCTTACAAACCATCTATAATGTTTTATTAACCCTTAGCAGTCAGCTTTTCAGGTATGTCAGGTCCAATTTATTTTCACATGTGCTGTTTATTTCACACACACTGTTTAATTTTTTTTTTTCAGAGTAAAACAGGTTTAAAAGGCATTGAATTGCTAAAGGACACTCAGTACTGTATCTCCAGCCAAGCTCCACCCCTTGTTTGCTGTATTTTTCACATATCTCTTTATAGACGTGCATACTAATAAATCCTTTCCTGATCACTCGTTCTATCACCAAACGCCTCATTTTATAGGAGACTATCTGGTCCGGTGGTTAAGGAAACATGCTTATAACCAGGAGGTACCCAGTTTAAATCCCAGCTCAGCCACTGACTCACTGTATGACCCTGAGCAAGTCACTTTACCTCCTCATGCTCTGTCTTTCAGGTGAGATATTGTTGTAAGTGACTCTGCAGCTGATGCATAGTTCACACATCCTGGTCTCGTATCTTGTAGAGCACTTTGTGATAGTGGTTCACTATGAAAGGCGCTATATAAAGATTATTATTATACATGTTTTGCCTATAAAAACCATGGTCATCCTTGGACAGTCCACATTTTCTTCATAAGTATATAAGTAATCACTATTATAAATTAGCCACAGACAGATTATTGATACCATGATGGATATAGAGTTACCATGACCAAATATCACAAAACAATAGAGATGACCATTAATATCTGTGGAATTAATGTTGATGAGAAAAGCATTGACCTCAGAACAGCTACCTTTGACTGTGCAGTTTTTTTTTTTAATATTCTAATGGACACTTATAAATGAAAATGGCCTTCTAATAATGTAGTTGTTTTTTTTGTTGTTTTTTTTATTAATCTTGATTTCTTTTTTTGTTTGTTTCAGTTAACAAACACATTTCCCTTCCTCACCATCATTCAGTTTCCATGCACGCTCCCTCAATGAGATTAGCTTCAGTTAGCATTGACCTTGAGGAGATCCATTTGGCAGAGAGAGCAGCAAAAAGGGGGAAAGGTAGCAAAGAGCAATATTGGCAGACTGCCTCAATTTGGCTTTAGAGAGATAGAGGAGAGAGAAAGGGAAAGTGAGGCAACAGAGCTGCTATTAGTTGGAGAATGGCAGGTATGGGATTCCTGAAGAAACTGAAGCTAGCTGGCACAGTGCCCACCTCACAGTGAGGCTGCTCCAAGATTCTGCTGAGTCGTATGTATCTCTCAAAGGCACATAAAGCTTTTCCTCCCATAAGAAGTCCTGAAGAAAAGGTTTTAGCAACAGGTACTTAGAGCCCATGAATTTGTTGTTTGTGATGATTGTGTTTTATTCATTAATGGGAGGTGGGTGCCACATTGAAATAAGTGCAAGTTAATCAGAAATACATGTTTGGTATGTGGGTTGAATTTATATAAAAGGAGTCATCTTCTTTATAGAGCTGTAAAGTGCTTAGTCAACAAGGCCACAAAGTTCACTAGGATTCACTTCTCTGAAGTACTGTACAGCTCACATCTTTGTACGTCTCAATCTAAAACTTAATTTGAGGTTCATTATTCCAGGCAAAGTTGTGGTTACACCTACAGCCCTCAAGACATATTGCAAAACTCTTTATTTAAATAATTTGGTTTCAGTTTGGAAGATGACGACACACTGAGGTATCTTAAATACGTTTAACATTTACTAAAGCTGCACTATTGTATCATAAAGGGACTTACCATAATTCCAAACAGCCGTAATTGTGACAGCTGTGTCACCCTGACTGAACCACCTCTTTTACATTAAATCTTGCCAGATCTAATTTTAAATGTGTATGTGTTGCTTCACATTGCCTTTATTGTAACTAAGTTTAGTGATAAGTGGTATCATAGGAATTCATCGTTATTAATACCATAGAGAGAACATGCATACACAATGGCAGTTTTAGCATACAGTACCTTTGTTCTAGGATTCTGTATGACCCTTTCAGTTTCATTCAGCGCATCTTCTGGTAACCTTGGGAAGCCTCATAGAAGTGACATCACAAGCTGACAGAATCCACTCACTGTGGAGTGTCTCATGAGTTCCCATTACAACAAAAACAGATTATTTGTGAGAGAGCATCCTTGTAAAAAAAAATCTTTGACAGGAGAAAACAGGATGCTTCGTGGCAATGAAGTGCCTGGCTGTGGCAGATACACTATCAGATGTTTCTGGCACAGACCCTTATGGCTAAATGTCAAAAGGGGGCCTCTTCCTGCCTTAACTGCCTTAGCATAGTGCACTAAGTTGCTGGTCATGATTTTGCTTTCATAGCTTTGATAGCAGATGAAAAGCATGTCCAGGAGCAAGAGAGTAATAAAAATGAAGAAGAAAGGACCTAAAGAGAAATAAAACAAAACCTGTGACCTTATATGGCCAACTTGTAGTCATGTGATGTCTTGGTTTCTGGACGTAAAGACATTGATCATTGAGATAATGGCTTGATAGTCAGTATACATACATGTTCTATAATTCCTTAGGTCAAGTTTGTTAGTGGGGTGTATACACAAAAATGAACCATTTGTCAGTTTTTTTTTTTTTTTAAAACATTTTCAAAGCGGGCAGAGGTCGTGTGACTTTCAAAGCTACAGCTGCACAGAGACAGTACACTTTATTGTCTTAATATTTGGTACACAGCTGTATTCTTAGATTCTCTAGTAAAACGTAACCCTTTCACTGCTGCATTGCGTTAACTTTTGGACATATCAATGATACAGATCATTCCCATTTGACTTCATGTTTACAAACCATTCGATCTCACATGCTTTGATTTGGTTCTGGTTTTTGTTTTGGTTGTGTTTCTAAAACTGACCTGTAATGAGAATTGAGACACCCTGTGTCGTGAGCCTGCCAGGGTTCAGTCTGCAACAACTCAAAATCGAGACCCAGTTCTGTAATTGAAACTAACATGCCCTTTTAATCAAGGCTGATGTGTGCTTCTTTTTATAACGAGGGTCCTTATATTTAACAAATCTGTTTCCTGTATCTGCATAAAGTGGTCTCAGTTCTGGCCCTTTGAAGATTTGATAAAATGTGTACAGCAGTTCCACTGTTGTACAGTGTAGTGGAGCGAAGTAATACTGCACCCAAAACGGCACAAAGCGTCTTTTTGATTTCAGGTGCTGTTTTGTTCTACAGAGCCCCGGTTTGAAACATTTCAGTTTCTTTGTTTTGCGATGTAAGTAGGTGCATAGACTGAAAGGTCGGTACAACAATTGGACTGTAGTCAACTGGCATATTTTACTCTGGAATACAGCCGTATCTGTTTATAAGCAATAATGACCTTGGTGGTAAAAATAAATAAATAAATAAATAAAATGTTACAGTACCTCATGGATTGGTTTCCTATTTCAGTTGTGTGCTGTAGAGGACTTGCATGAGGACAGCTTTTGAGAGACGTTCAAGTTTTGTACCTCAGTCAGGTACTTGGAGTCTTGGTGGCAAAACCAAGCTTGGCTGAAGAAAGGTTTGTGAAAAAGATACCTGAAGAATTGAAGTACGTTGGGGCTCACCATTTCAGCATGATGCAGGCCCCATTTCTTTCTAAATCAAAGAATTGGGGAAAGCTTCTCTTGAGGCTTCAGGAGGAATTTGTCTCCATTACATTGCACTTGAGCGTCGGCACTGTATTTTTATTCAGCTTTTCAAATGTAAGTGGCCACTTTCAGCTTGTAGTGACACCTCGTTAGTGATTGAAAATGAATCCTGCAATTGAAAGTTTTGAATTCTTCCTGTTTATGTGTAATATAATTTATATTGAACGGATCCTTATTGTGAGGACTGCACTATTAAGAGATAGTTTTGAGAACACATTGGTGTTGATCTGTCAACTAAAAGCACAGTATGCCAATGTGGCAGTGGCACAATGTAGTTTAGAAAACTAAAGCTTGTGTTGTTGGAGCAGCTGTACTGCAGTATTTTATCTGCAGCCAGCAGCACATCAGTACCACAGATTTTTCTTGCTGTCTTATATCACAAATAATCTCTTTTGATCTATGGTCTGAGTCCAATTAATTTCAACCAGAACTAGTTTTATGCATTAGATATATTCCCCTACTGTAAAAATCAGATTACAAAATCAACGATGCATTCGGAACAGAGGAAAATACAAACGTTGTCTATCTCTGGCACATTTCCACTATCACAAAACGTTTAAGAAATGTTTAAGACTGTCTTTTGAAGATTGTTTGGAAACTCTTAAACAGTGTTTTTTTTTTTTTTAAATAATAATAATAATAATTAGAATAAGCTGCTTACACTTCAAAACCATTGATAAAGGTTTCCTGAATTCCAAAATTAATTGTATGAAACAAAATGAGATTTACATTTTTTTTTTTTTTTATGAATAGAACCCATAACTAGTAAAGTTTGCACACATTTGAGCAAAGGGATCAATTTGTAGAAAACGATTTTTTTTTTGTAATTTTGGGTGACTCATTAAAAGATTTTTAAAGTTTGTTAGCAACTTTCTTAACATGCCACTCAAATTATAGCCAGTTACTACAGTGGTTTTCCATTAAATTAAAATTAACAAAACAGCTGAAAGGCTTTATGTTTGTTTTATGATTTTCTAGACATTTACATGTGAAATGTAATGTAAGGTTTAAAGTTATATATATATATATATATATATTATATATATATATATATATATATATATATATATATATATATATATATATATATATATATATATATATATATATATATATATGTGTTAAAGAAACAGGCTTGTAACCAGGAGGTCCCCAGGTTCAAATCCCAGCTCAGCCACTGACTCATTGTGTGACCCTGAGCAAGTCACTTAACCTCCTTGTGCTCTGTCTTTCGGGTGAGATGTTGTTGTAAGTGACTCTGCAGCTGATGCATAGTTCACACACCCTAGTCTTATATCTTGTAAAGTGCTTTGTGATGGTGGTCCACTATGAAAGGCACTATATAAAGATTTATATATATATATATATATATATATATATATATATATATATATATATATATATATATATTTTTATATTTTTTTTTTTTTTTTTCATATAGTCCAGTATAGTTGAGTTGTGAGGTTTACAGATGCTGTCTGAACAGGTGTGTCTTGAGGAGGTGCTGGAAGGTGGTCAGGTTCTGAGCAGTCCTGTTATCCGTGGGTAGGTTGTTCTACCACTCGGGGGAGGGGGGAGAGTACAGCTAATGTGCCGGTGGTGGAGGAGTGCGGAGAAGTGAGAAATAATAGTGTGGAGATAGGAGGGAGGAGAAAGGTCAAAAACAGCGATAGGCGAGTATAAGAATTTTGAATTGGATGCGAGCAGCGACAGGGAGCCAGTGCAGAGAGCGGAGCAGCGGTGTAGCATGGGAGAAACGAGGAAGGGAAAAGACAAGGCGAGCAACAGCGTTTTGGATGAGCTGAAGCAGATGGATGACAGAGGCAGAGAGGCCAACCAGGAGGGATTTGCAGTAGTCAAGGTGGGACAGGACCAGGACCTGGAGGGAGCGAATTCTGCGTATGTTGCTGAGGAAGAAGCAACAGGACACTGAGGCTCTTGGTGGATGAAGAAGGAGAGAGGGTTGTGGATTCAAGAGGAATAAATATAAAGAGATCAGCGGTGGGGGAGGAAGAGGGGGATGAAAAAGAGGTCTGACTTGGAGAGGGCCGATGGCGGAGAAGCAGGTCATGATATGGGAGGAAATGTTGGGGTCAGAGGGGGAAAAAGAGAGGAAGATCCGGGCATCATCAGCATAGATACGATACGAGAAGCCGTGGGAGGAGATGAGGGGACCCAGAGAGTGGATTTAGAGAGCAAACAGGAGGGGTAAGGTTGGAGTGCAAAGTGAAAATTGTGTTTCTCACAGATTTCCAGATTTTTCACAATGGGGACAGTGGAGTCGTAGTTACGGGAGGGTTTGGCTGAACAGAATTCAGTTTTGATCACCTGATGAAGTCTGTCTAATTATGAAAGCTTTTCTAGCACACTTATGATTCCAGCCCATAAAACCCACGTTTCTCATGGTCTTGAGTAAATTGTACTTCAGGACATACTTCTTTGACAGGGCTCTTTGCATTCTCACTGTGGCTCCAGCCATAACTCTTTGAGTCAATGCTGCTTTAGCCTACAGCAGCAAGGTACTGAAATCAAAAAACACTATATGTAAACATTCCCAAATAGTTATCAAATAATCAAAAACTAAAACCTAATTATTACCCTAAATGTATAATGATGTACCAAGTCTAGCAATTACCATATGGTGATTTAGGAGGATTTCTAATGAGGAAAATGCTAAACATGTTCTATTTAATAACTTCAAAACAGGCCATTAAACCAGTGGTTAAAGATATTTCTTTGTTTTAAAATATTTACCCACTGAAATAAAATATTAAACTATTTCAATTAATTGCAGTTTCCAAAAGATAACTGAGTGGTTATCAAGGACAAGGCTTAACCTGCTTAGAATGCAGGATAATAAGGCTGCTGTATGTTACAGTTACATATTTATCAAGAGTTTAAAGTATTTCAATGTAGTTCAACTACTTTACTCATATTTTAATGTAATTGTACAGGACTAAGTAAAATTCCAATTGATTAAAAAACTAAACTAACCCCCCTACAATAAGGTATCTTCGGATAGCGCTTAGCTTAGAGTGACCGGGAACAATCTAAGTTCCTCTTTGTTTTCACCATCCAAGCTGAGGACAAGGTAAACAGACAGCCCCTGTTTTATCCCGTGCTGTTTTGGCACTGAACTCTGCTGGGGGAGTAAAAAAGGATGTGAACTCCAAGACTGCTGTGCTGTAAGTAGTTCATCTTGGGTTGTGTGTCGGGACTGTACCATAAAATACAATGTGCTTACAAAGGTGTGTGTACATTAGTTTGTATTACATGGTGGATTGAGGCTGCAGTCTCTTGGGGGCGTCATGTGTACATAGCCAGAGTTGTGCGTTTCCTTATTTGTTTTTTGAGCAGGGGTAGAAAAAAATACCTTTTACGTTTCTTTATTGAAAGTTGCATTTATTTGAGGGTGTCTGTTATAAAGCTGATATCTGAGTGAGACGTCGTTAATTAAGTTAAGGTAGTAGTTACTTTCTACAATCTGTGTTTAATTATTTTCAAATAATAGTTACTTTTCACAAACCATATTTATAATTACATTTATCCCAGGTCTGGTTAGCAGAGAAGTCGTCAGAACAATTGCACAGGTTCTTTAAGTTACTGATGAGTTTTGGGAGGGCAGTGGCAGATTACCGATTTATGTTATAGTCTACATGACATTTGAAGCCACAGTACAGTAAAGGCTGTACCTTTCCAAGTGATGAGTTAACCAAAATAGATTGAAACCTTTAAAATACACCTACTATACCATCCACCTGTCTTAGGTGAAAACCAATGCCTGACTCATTTGTAAATGATCTGAACTTGACTTTGGGTGATTGTTTTGTTTGCTGTTTGGATTTTGACAATTCCTGTAATAGCCCAGTCTTTCTTGTTGTTCATGTTTTGCAGAAAAGATCACACAAGACCCTTATTGTCTCTTTTGTTGATCTTCTTTGTTTTTCGCTTTGACTCGGGTGATGATGGCTAAGTCTTGCTCCAAGCAGCACATGCAGTAGAGAACTGTGTTTGGTCAGGTGGGGTACCCCTAATGGGGAGAGTCCTTACTTCGTCATTGTGTCTTTGTGGCAGGTTACTATAAGTGAGCTTTACCACTTTAATTCAAAGTGAAAATAAAACCATTGTAACTGTGACAATGTTGTTATGGTAATGCGGTATTTAATTTTTTTTGCTGAAGGTTTTAGACTAAATTATCTTATGTTAATGTTTTAATTTCCAATTACAGATAAAGGTTCGCCTAAGGATGTGTGAATAACTGCTTGTGGCCTAGTTTTATATTCGCTACCCACATACTGTTGATCACTAAGCCTTTATGTGGTGTGAAAAAATCAAAATGGTGTCAGAAAGTTCAGGAAACTGTCAAGCTGAACAAAATTCTTTTTGACTCTTTTAGAGAGTAAATTCTTCAAAAAATGTGGCCCAATACATGCATTACACATTTGAACCAAGTAGCTGTGTGTCATTGGTACTTACTGTATCTTCTGCATATGAAAAACAGTGTTTTAATAATGGCATTGCAATGTGACGGAAAAAAATAAGTATTTTTAAAATAGAATGCATAGTTATTACTGTGAGCAAGTTCTGTGCTTTGTCTTCTATAGGGGCTGTTTGAAGTAGTGTGACTGGTTATGTACCATCGAACCATGACACCAGTAAAAAAACAAAAAAAAAAAAACAACAATTGCTTTATTTTAAAATAAATGCTCTTTCATTTACGATGCTACAGCACTGTGTTACCACTTACATTTCAACTGTTGTGGTAAAAGATTGAATATACACTCTCTGAACTACGCAAATATATACATACAAGACGTGTCAACTAGCTTGTGTGGCTGACAGCAATTTTACAGCAAATTTATTTTGCTGTATACAGCAGCTCCCTTACAGTGACTTCATTTGTAGCAACCTCCCGACAGCAGCAAGATAAAATAAATGAAAGCCTCACCTAAAATTGTCAGGCCTGTGATTGGGTCAATTTAGTGACAAGCAGAGCGTCTGTCTCATTAGACAGCAGTGCCACCCCGGCTGGGTTTTCTCTTGGGCTAAATCCAAACACTGTGTCTGACCTCTGCCTGCATTGTTGAAGACAGGGAAGAGAATTGATGTTTGGAAATGAACACCACCCACTGGGAGAGGAGAGACTTCCGGAAAGTAAGTAATGATGCTGGGGATAAGAAATATGTTTAAATCATATGTCAGCCTGGATAAAGTGCGATCTTTACTTAATGGAAGTATACTGGTAGTATTTATTATGTGTGTTCTTAAATATTAAGTTATATCTCGGGTGTAAAACACTGCGGGTTAAGTGTGTTGAACTTACCACACAGTGCCACTTGGTGGATTTATATTGTAATAACTTTTGTGTAATATTAGCAAAATTTAATCTAGACTAAAAGTGAACTGAAATTATTAGTGGGATTTAAATCCACATTTTCTGCATACCCGTTATTAAAAAAAAAAAAAAACTATTTTCAGGTTCTTCTATAAATATTCAAATTGAGAGTTTAAAGTTAGGGGTGAATATTACAGTACATTTAAACTACTATTAAGTAGAAAAATTTAAAAAACTCTGAGCCGTGTTGCTCATGATTTTATACAGAATTTTTATAGGTACTGTGTGCTCCTGTCATGAGAGAGGGTGAGCTACACTGTGCAAAAATAAACCCTCTAGGGTAGGATTCAAGTTGCAACGAAAAATAGGTGTACAGGTGTGCAGGTCTGGAACAGGGGTTAAACTGTGGAGATTGATAAGGGGTCACAGTGTCACAGAAGCTTCCAGCTATAGTATTAGGCAAACTTGAGCTGCAGTACAACCCACTTGTCTATGGAAGAAGTCTGAATAGAAGGACAACTAAGCCCAACAAGAGAGTTGCCAGTAAGCCACAAAAGTGTTTCCCAGTTTTTATCTCAAATACGCCATTTCATGACAAAAATGAGAGAGCCTCTGTGAAATACCAACAAGAATGACGAGAAAGTATAATTGTAGACAGCTGTGTCTCATGGAGAGGGGATATAAGGTCATGCTGCTTTAGTGCCAAAGTAAACTTGGCCATACTCCAAACCCATCACAACTCTGGCAGCAGCAGTGGAACCTTTTTATTGTTTGAATACTTCTCCGTTCCTTGCCTAATCTATTGTTTGATAATTTTGTACAAAACATATATGACGCCATCAGTGAAAGATTAAAGGCCAGATTCAAGTCAGGGAAATGTAAATTCATAATTCATTTTGAGAAAAAAAAATATATTTCAGTCAAGGACATGGCCCAATTAAACAAAGATATATGTATTTATTTATGTATTATTATTATTAAAAAGAGATGCAGACCTAAATTTATGTCTTCTTGTCATTTTTTAATTGACTCTCTGTTGGGATACAGCATTATTCAAATTATTGTTGTTTCAATCTTTTTATTTTTTGGCATCAAATGCGTGTCAGCAATGATACGAACTCTCAGGTACAACATTAGGCTGTAGGTAAATTTCAAATGGGGTTAAAAGTGCTCAATAAGCAGATGTCTAGCATTCAAATTGTAACTATAAAGGGCATCTAAAAAGTGTACTATGAGTAACATGAACATATGTGTAGTGTGCTGTCATTTAGGAAACAGCTGAACAAGTGTGTAAGATAATAAAAAGGGTTTTAATTCTGTAAAATGAAATAAACAATAATCCATTGAAATATATACAGTATTTCGTGCACAGCTTCTGCTTAACACATGTACCTTTGTTCTTTATACTTACCGTAACTTATGCTGTTTGTATTTATGGGGTTTTACAGTAGGTGTGCAGATACAGTTTCCTGTTTTCCCTTTATGACCCTCTTCAACATTCTTCTGCTTCTTTCTAAGAACTTGAGTGCTAAGGTTTCTGAAGCTTTGCTGGCTTTTAAGTGAACGTACTCTCAGAGGAAGTGGCGCCAAAAAAATCTGAAGAAATAACAGGGTGTGTGCTTGTGAACAAGTCTGCCAAACTGGCTCATTGTATTTACAATTGCTCTCCTTTCCCCCAGTTCACAATGAGAGACCAGATGAATAGTACTGTACATTATTTAACTATTTCAGTGACCAGCGTCCACTAGACTTTTTAAATTGCCATTCTTTTGCAAATAGGTTCCTGATTTCATCACAATCAGTAGCAAATGTTGCTAGCTTGATTTACATGCAAGGTGTAGAAACGTTTGTAGTTTTACTATACCACAGCCTGTTTTTCAACTAAGGTTTGCTGTACTAGATTTTCACAAGTGACCAAGTGGGAATTAGGTGTGAGTAATAAAAACATCAAAAGTGTTAGGTCTGTGAGAAGGCCGGTCAGCCTGTCTATGTCTGTTAAGAAGGTGTTTAAGGAATGAAGAGGAGGAACTGGGTTGTCCAATAAGAAAAGACTTTCTGAATTAAAAGCTTAAATAATGAAAGCCCTATGTGTGAAACATTGTGTTGGAACAGGATCCAATGAGACATGGAAATAGAAATAAAAACCTGTAGCTTTCGAAATCAGTCTGGCTGGCAGCAAAGGGTAGTCCAGGGTGTATACTCAGGGGGAGAAACATGCAGATCAGAATAAAATAGCAAGTAGGTGAGTGTGACAAAGACGGCTGTAGTGGGGATGTCAGACCAGAAGAAACACAGAGTACTGAGAGAGGAAATGATAAATGGATGTGCTGCTGCGCAGTTTATTATTATAAAATAAAACAGGACAAAAACACGACACGGCACTGGCAGTCAAAACAAAGAGACAAACAAAATGGACTAACACTAAACAAAAACAGGGTGAGCAGATATTTTAACTATTATTTCTTCTTCTTATTACCTCCGTCTCCAACCCCGTTCTCCACTCACCGAACACACAACAATCCCGAGTGATTGAAAACATGCTGCTTTTATGCAGCTGTACCGAGACACGATTGCTAATCAATCATTCAGTTGGAGTCACGGTACAACTGCACGTGAATTAATAAAGTGCAGTTCCCCGTGCTCACATATTATTACTTTTTACTTGCACGTGAAGTGCTGTGCAATCCTCGTGCCTAAATACAAATATACATTTTAAACACTTATGTTACACAGACCCGTTTATATCCTGTGTACCAATGACTATACACATATAACACAAAATACACACAGGGGCGGGCACTTTGCCACAGTGAGACAATTAAAAAAATAATTATTAAAATCTTGGTGGCAAAAATGTTATTTTTAGACAGTAACTTTTTCTCCTTTTCCTGAAAGAAGCTGAAGCCTGTCTGAGAAACATTGATTTTCTGATAAGGCAGGAATGAGAGGCAGTGATTTAGGTCACAAAGGCTGTGTGCATGCTGTCTGCATGATGCATTCGCTAGCACAGTCAACAAGATCTTTTTGTTCAAGGGAAAGTGATATCAAATACAGGTTAGTGGTACAAGCAGAAAGCCTTTTTTTTTTTTTCTTCATACAAAGCTGTTCATATTCGAGCATTCATATCAATGCTTGAACTCCTCGCTCCCAGTATTTCTTTAATGGAAGTACATAGTTGTCTGATTTTGCCTGAAGCAGTTGAGTTGTCACCTAGACAATACTTTAGCAGGCCTCTACTACAACTGGTGGAGTCAAAGGAATACACTCGAAAGATATAGGCTGGTCTGGATTCTGAGGCTGTTCAAGGACAACCGACAGCCCTGTGTGGGTAAACCACTGCTGGTAAAGTACCTGGCACCTTGACAATCGATGGACACTTACGGTGGCTCAGATTGGTTACCTTGATTTAAAAATAGCTTGATTTTTGGTGTTTTCCAATGATTACTTCCTTTTATGTCCACATGTAATTAGCTAAGCAAAGCCAAACATAGAGAGTGTTCTGATACCGTATTTACCGTCATTATTTGTTTTCATCAATCTGGGAAACCAGTATGATTTTTGTTCAACTTGATCTGCTCCCATAATTATATAAAAAGTTGCTTGTATTTTACATTAATTTGTGTTTAAGCATTGCCTGGCCATTAAGTCTCTCCCAACAACAGCTATTTCTTCTTACAGACACTGAAATTCACTGTAATCTGTGCCAGAAGGGCTGCATTTCTTCAGAAAGAGTTAAACAGGTGTTTGCCTCTCCTGCTTTAAGATAAACATATTTTAAAGTGAATACGACACCATTTGACCTTGCCAGCATGGATCGATAGTACTCAACTAATGATAGTAAAAAAAATTGCGTTATCAGCATAATTGAAAAGTTTTTGACCCTGTACAGGTCAAATAGAAATATGTAAATTTGAGTTTGTTTGCCTGAAACAACCTTAAGAACCAAGTTTGGTGTAGAGACGGTAGGGTTTAAAATCCTACTTTTTTGTAGTGATTTGTCATTGAACTACCATATACCTACTTTATCCCCTTCCAGAACTTTTTACTGTTTATTTGAACTATATGAGAATTTGACTTTGAAAACACATCTATACATTATAAAGCATACAGTAGCATAAGAAACATGGTACAATCAAACATGCAGTGGCCAAAGGGTTATTGAAGAGGGCAAAGTAACTGAAAAGTCAATGTAATTTATAAAACTAGCTCCTAAAAAATCAACTTGTTCCACATTTAAAACTATTCCCACTATACATAGATATTTATGTAATTACATTTTTATTTCAAGTTTTCCTGTAACTGTTGCTTTTTTGCATGTATTTGTTTCATTTTTAGTGAATGGTATTGTCTGCAAACAGAACATTGTTCTATGTTATTAGTGTAAACCATATTCACAGGTGTATTAGATTGGGTGTACTGTAGAAGTTAGAACATCATACATTCTAAAGAATGCATGTCAGAGAATTGATATGCACCATTAGGAGTTTACTTTTGAGATCACTGAATTCCATCCATTTGTCAAGCAGCATTTCAGTTGTTGGTGCATTAATTCCTAGATTTAACAAACCTTAACAGCTCAATTTTAATGCTATATACATGCAACAAAACACAAAAATAGGAATTGTGTTTCTCCAATTTAATTACTAAAGTTCTAACACCTTTTAATGGTGTGGTGAGATTGCATACTCTTCATGCACGGGAGAACCTGAGGCACTTGTAGCCTGTGTGCTTTCCGAATACAGATACAGAGCTGGTCCATTATTTTTAGTACAGTGTTATACTATTAGTCTCAGTATACTTGTTGTGGTGTAACTCCCTCCCAGCACACACTCGCGTGTGCTACAGTACCCAATTCAACCATGTTTGTTTGCGTATTCTACACGTCATTTTTTGGGTAAATTATATTACTAATGCTAATTAAGATTTTAAAAAATGTAATAAATAATACACCTTTCCCTAAGTTAGTACAAATAATTAATGAAAAAAAGTACATCACATTTTTCCAATAAACTAATAAAGACCCCCACCCCCACCCCCCCAGTGTCCAGAATATTTGAAGTCTGTGCCCTGAAAATTTTGGACATTCTGCTACCATGGTTTAAACCTACATAGATAGGCAGGTTATGGGATTTTCAGTACTGTTGGAGAGGACCCTCAAGTTTATACATAACAGTGAAAAGTGGATTTAAAAAAGGAGTCCCAGCGCTCCATATGTTCACAGTGTGGTTTGTACGTTATTTTATATTGCTTTCTGTTTCCAAAGACGCTGGGGTTACAAAGATTTCAACACCGGATTTCGAATTGGTTGGGATCTTTCCCAGCTTCTTACCCTGCAGCTAATTCATCCTATCCCATATGAGCTGCATTCAGAGCTCTAGTGAGAGTGCAACAGGGGCAGCTATAAAAGGGCCTTGCTACCATACAACACGATGCTTTCAATTATAAACAATGGCAGCTTTGTGAAAGCGAACATGTAACCCCAGTGATCAATCAAAAATGTATGTTTCTTATTTTCAGACACAGAGGAAGAAGAGGAGACCAGTTATGATCCAGTCAAAACAGAGGTAAGGATCACCGTTTGTGTCAATGGCCCTCCATTAGATACTTATTTAGGTTCCTACATTTGGTTTCAATTCAGACATTTCCAGGTCTATCACACTATATTTCAATTGGCTTTACTTTGAAAGTTTCACCACCAAAAAAACTAAATATTGGCTTGTTATTTCAGTGTAGCCATTTTTTAGGCAGGAAGATTAATTTTGCCTGAGGCACATTTGGGGTTAAAATATAAAACTGAATAATTTCCATAGATAAGGTGGGGTGCCCTGTCTTTGATGGCAACTTATTATCCAGTAAGTCAATAAAACTCAGTTATGTTTAGAAATACACAGTATTTGGAAACGCTACATGAAAACGTAATATGCAGATAGTGTATTTGATCACTGAATGTTTTTCTATAGCTTCTAACTGAAGTTGCATGTCTTAAGGCCTTCTCCCAGTTTATTTGGCTGATACTTAAGAGCAGATGCAAGTCAAAACTACTGTAACTCTCTTTTGCATTTTAAAGTTATTGTAACAATAAAACATAAAGGCTTGACACTCTCGAGGAGCCTCTCTTTCATGTTGTTTTGCAGGTGCCCCAATCTCAATTATTCTCTCTGCAGGAATGTCAGGTTCAGAGTAAGTGCTTTCACCTGTCACCACAGTTTTAAAATTCAACCGGAAAGGAACACTCTCTGGGCAGCAAAGGACACATTAGGGACACATAATAGCTGTGGACCAGGCTTTGATATATTTGTTGTACAATCAGAAACATTCAATTTAGAATATGTTATACTGTATAAGGTAATGAAGGGCAGTATAATGTGCAGGATGAAGCTAATACAGCCTTAAGTCTGTTATTTCCCCTACTGATAGAAGTAACATTTGTTTACAAGAACCATTAGAAAAATGGTTGGGGAGTATTCCATTTGCCCCCAGACAAATTACAAGTTACTTCAGTTATAAGAATTCAGTTTGGCTGGTTTCCTGGAAGTGGAAGACATTTTTAGCAAAGGGGTTGGAGTTAAATAATAATTAATCTATACTATCTCAATGTGTTGTAAAAGCTAATGCTCTGGGGCTTAGATAGAGATTGTAACAAGGGGTTCCCTTTCAAGTATGAAATGTAACCATAAATGAATGGGTATTTACCTCCTAAAGACCTCAATCCTGAATACTTTATACAAAAGCTGCTCTTTGAGTCTGTGACAGTCGTGACCCTGTCCACCTCTATCTAAGGGCACTGTCTTGGTGGAAACATCAGGCCCATCTACTCTTAGGTGTCGTGCTAGGCAGTGTCACCAGAAGGGAGGTCAGCACCAAGGACATGTCCAGTCTGGGTTGGGGTGCTGTATGGAATGGCCGGTGTGTGGAACCCCCCATGGAGGTGTTTTAGCGCTGCAGGCAGTTTGCCTGGCCTTGCAATTTTTTTTACAGGGGATTCAAGGACAACATGTGCTTATACACATAGATAACACAACAGTGGTGGCCTACATCAACCACCAAGACGGCTTCCGGTCTCCATCATGTGGCATGCAAGCTTTTGCTGTGGGCGCACGAGAATCTCCTCTCATTATGGGCAGTTCATCTGCTGGGGTGGCAGACCTCCATTCAAGAGGAGTCCCCAGCAGCTCGGCGTGGAGGCTTCACCCCAAGATGGTAAGCCTCACCTGGGAAAAGTGCAGAGATAGACCTGTTTTCCTCCTAACCCACTGTCCCCTCTGGTTCTCCTGTGGCCGAGGCATCTGTTATAGGCCTTCCCAACGCTTGCCCTGCTCCCTCTGTGTGTGGAGAAAATCAGGCAGGACTGGACCATAGGTGCTTCTAATAGCCCTATATTGGCCCAGGAGGATCTGGTTTTCAACCTTAATGCAGCTCCTGAGCAGCCAGTCGTGGAGACTGCCGATGCACCGGAACCTGCTCAGTCAGGCACGTGGGACCTTAAATGGCATCCCAACCCATCGAGCCTACAGCTCTGGGTCTGGCCCCTGAATGGCTGCATTTGAGCCATCTGGGACTTTCCAACAGGTTTATTGACACCCGAGAGAATGCCAAGGCAGCGTCCCCACGTTCCCAGTACAGGTACCAGTGGGGCATCTTCCAGACGTGGTGTCTGCCTCATGAGTTTGTCCCCACGACTTGTCTCATGGCAGTAATACTGCAATTTTTGCAGGACTTTTTTGCCAAGGGGAAATCCCCCTCCAAAGACCTCCACAGACCTCGAAAGGTCTATCTGGCAGCTATTTCAGCTTGCCATGTCAAAATTGACTTCCTGATGGGACAATTTTTGAAATGGGCTCAACGCCTTTGTCCACCTACGAAGGACATTGTCCCTCGCTGGAGGTTAAACATGGTGCTTAATGCACTCATGAAGCCTCCATTTTAGCCCATGCATTCAGCTGAGCTGAAATTGCTATTGTTAAAGCAGCTTTCTTACTATCACCTCCACAAAGGTGGTGGTAAGTGAGTGTGATGCAGGCATTCTCTATTGCAAAAGCTTGCTTATTTTTTACAGAGGCTAGGATAAAGGTTACGCTCTGTACCAATCCTGCCTTCTTGCCAAAGACCATCTCGGCTTTCCATGTCAAATAAGTCTGTGGAAATTGAGGCTTTTCATCCACTGCCTTTCCAGTCTGTAAGGGATCGACAGCTCTATATGCTCTGCACAGTTTGGGCCCTGGCATACTGCGTTGACAGGACAAGAAGTTGGAGGCAATCTGAACAATTTTTTTTTTTTCTGCTATGGAACAAAGTCCCATAGTCAAGCCCTGTCTAAGCAGCGGCCTATTCAACCAGGGGCCTTGTAACTTTGTGGGCTTTATTCCAGGGTGCATCTGTCAAGGACATATGTATTGTGGCAGTGTGGGCTACTCCCTTTACCTTTACTTGGTTCTACAGGCTAAATGTTGTGGATCCTCAAAAACCTGGTTTTTGAACTAGAGTATTAAGGCTGACTTCCAAGTCGCCCTTTACAACACAGGCACAGGTGAAATTCTCCCTCAATTTTTCATCCTAGCTACTAGTTACTGGGGTACTGAATGGTGACGCACAGGGCAGCCTCTCAGCTTCGCCATGGAGCATTCCGGTCATTCTGCAATCATGCCCTTGCGACAGCTTTGGTATACTCACCCATCAGTAACGGTTACATTTTGTACTTGAAAAGCAACATTAGGTTATTATCATAACTCTGGTTCCCTGAAATAGAAATTTAACCATTAACCTTCATGGTCGATGCGCCCATTATTCGCAGAGGATTTTAAGGAAAAATTATGCAGAGATCTTTGAGCGCAGTCCATTTGATCCCACGGGGGCGGGGCCACAACTTCTTCACAGGCTGAAAGAGCAGTTTTGGTATAAAGTATTCAGGATCTGGGTCTTTAGGAGTTAAATACCCATTCAGTAATGGTTGCATTTCTATTTCAGGTAACCAGGGTTATGGTAATAAAGTTTTGATGGCTTTGAACGGCACTGTAGGAGTTGTTGCGTTTTGGATGACACATTAACTGAAATCATGTATATATTATAGATGTTAAAGATCAGCACATGGAACTCATTATGGACACATTACATTTTATGGTCTCATTTAATTGTATTAATAACAAATATTATAATCCTTCTCAATCAGGTTTACAGTATAGCCCTAGTATATCTAGTATGGGCAGTTACCCATTTGTGCATGTCTTTACAGTTACTAGCAACAGCAGTGTGCACATTGTGGGAAACACTCAGCCTTGTCAAGGGACTCCTCATTCTTCACTGTGTCTCTAATACTGTCCCATACAGTAGTTTATTTATTTTTCAAATAGTCTGTATTTTTGGCTCATCCAGTCCTTATGAAATAATATATTAGCCTGAACTCCATTAATGTAAAACTATTGTAAATAGGCCAGATAAATTATATATTTAGAGTTATATTACCTCATATTTTATTTTCTAAGCACTGCAAAGAGAGTTGTGATATCTCTAGATGCCTAAGGCGGTACTGTACTTAACCTTTGATTTCCCAGCTCTCCATCACAATGGCTGCCAGACAAGAAGGAGGAGATACACAGGTATGAGTGTGTTATGGACTGGCATCAGGAGAACAATGCAGACCGTCCAGAGACAGATGCCCATTCACGCTGGCAGGACAGACTCTTGTTTCACCTTCGGTTTAATAATGAAATTGGATTTATCTCTCTCTGTTGCCAACAGCCTTTTTGCACACCACATTACGTCATCGGAAATATATTGTTTTTACACTGAAACGGTAGTTTCAGCTACTGTAGCCTGTTACCACTATAAGTTACATTGTGGCTGTATTACCTGCAGCAGTTGTAGGTTATGAAGGTTATTCACAAGATGTATTGAACCTCAGAAACATAACTGGGTTGAGAGGCTGCGTACTATAGTGTGGCACCCCACTTTTTTTTGATGCAGCCAGGTTGGAACGAAAATGGCAGCGTTTGACACCCGAAGGGGGTCTTCTGGAGCACTTTGATGTTGGTAGCTGTCTGTACATTACCTGGTACATCTATGGATAAGGTGCTTCTTTTGGTTTTTGCCGCTTCTAAGGGGAAAGGGGTTGCACTTTATGCTTTATCGAGAGCTGGATAGTTATTACCTCTGTTAAAGCAGAGATCCAAAATTTAGGACCTGTATAACACACATCGATAAGGGGTGTCTGCATTTCCTTCGTTGTTTGCATGGTGATCCATCTGTCCTTCTGAATGTGTCCTTGAAACATGCTCTGTGGTACTTCATTGAGACAAGGAAACAGTCGCCTGATTGTCCTTGAATGATGACTGTTTAAAATAAATGGTATTAAATGGTATATTCATTGAAAACATCAAATACACTTGGTTTTCCTATAAAAGATCTCCGTCTGCATCCTGTGTTGCAGTGGAAAGACCAAAACGCATGCAGTGGAGTCAAACACCGCTCAGGAAATCAAAGAGAACAGTCAAGATTAAACTATTTATTAATGCATTGGTGGCAATTAAAAAAGCCACCATGCATTTTATTCCATGGACACTTGGCTGCTCATGGCATATTCTTAGTGCTTTGTTCATGCGTCTACAAAATACATTCTGCTTCCTTACTTACAGTGAATGCCTCAATGTGAGGACAATTTTCACTAAACTCTAGGCGCACCCATTCAGCTATTTCAGCACTTTTCAGACCCTGGAGTCACCATTTGGCGATGGCGATCCCAGCAGTGTTTGGAACAGTCTGCTTTCTTTTTGGTAAGGGAAAACACTACTCAATGGTGTATTTATTTTCCCATGTTCTTTTTATCCCTTTGAGCAGGGAACTCGAGCCAGGCTTCGTGGGGGACTGGGCTGGAAAACCAGCCTACGTCAGAGGCCCATGCAGAGAATAACCTTCCAGGCCGGGGACCCTTATTACATTAACAAGAGGAAGAGTGATGAGTGGCTGGCCAAATGGAAGATGGAGGTGAGTAAATCGATCGACAGTCTGTGAGGCAAGGTAGTGAGGGATCGTCCTACAAAAACAAAGCACCTCTGTCAACTTGTAGGGAACAATTTGCTTAACGGAAGGTATAGCAGAGCTTAAAGCCAAGTGTATTTGATGGATCAGTTGATATCTCATGAAGGTACCATTTATTTGAGTGTTGGTGTGATTGTTGCCATGGAAGCATGGTGGATATCGTCCTCTTGCTTTTATGTATTTATGTTGTCCAGGCTGATTCAATCAGTAAATGTTTGATTGTATCTTTTTCATCAACTTCGAGTCATTCAAATTGAAAACCAAAGGACATGATACAGCTGTTATTGAGTGGCTTATCAATTAAAGGTATGAAATCCACTTTTGGAAACTTTACAAGAGGGTCAAAAAGTATTACATTGTAGTATACTTACTGAAATTTTATAGCATACTATATACTACATTGATCTAAAAGAGAGACAGAAAGTTCTATTGCAATATTACATTGCCCATAAAAACAGCTTACTAGCAAACATTTAATGCCTTACGTACATTTTAACATATGTATGTGCTTTAGAGAAAGCATAATTAGTCTTGTGAGTTTTTTCTATCTTTTTAAGTTTGAGCTTTTCAGTTGGAAAACTTTAGTTGGATCCACACAGGGTACCAATGGTCATTGTCTGTGTGTTAGAAAGGTCTCCTCTTGCAAAACTTTTTCAACTGCTACCACTGAGTACTATATCCTATTTAGTTTGCAAAGCATAGCTCATTTGGTATATCCCAGCTTGTAGACAGTGTAGATGAGTACAGTCTGTTTCTGAAATGAGGTTGTAATAAGTGCTGGGACAGATACTTGAATATTCAAATGTCTTTGCTTGAAATGTGTTCATAAACAGAATTGACTGTTCATGTGTGCTAGGAGTGTCAGTTATAATTTAGGTATACATATAGCCTTCAACCATTGTTCTCTGCAGTGTATTACCTAACATCTGTTAGGTAATACATAATTTTATTTATATACATACCGTGCCTATAGAAAGCCTACACCACTTTCAATATGTTCACATTTTGTTGCTTTATAGCCTGGAATTAAAATGCATTAAGATAGTTGTTTTTTTTTCATTTATCTACACATCCTACCCCCCAACTTTCAAGTGAAAAAATATTCTAGAAATTTGTAGGAAATTAATTAAAAAATAAAAACGAAATGAAACTTGGTTGGATAAGTGTCCACCCCCTTGTAAAAGCATTCCTAAATTAGCTCAGGTGTAACCAATCGCCTTCAGAATCACACACCAAGTTAAGTGGCCTCCACCTGTGTTAAATTGTAGTGATTCACATGATTTCAGGATAAATTCAGCAGTTCCTGTAGGTTCCCACTGCTGGGTAGTGCATTTCAAAGTAAAGACCATGAGCACCAAGGCATTTTCAAAAGAACTCTGGGACAAAGTTGTTGAAAGGCACAGATCAAGGATGGGTATAAAAAATATCAATGGCCTTGAATATCCCTTGGAGCACGGTCAAGATGATTATTAAGAAGTGGAAGGTGTATGGCACCACCAAAACCCTGCCTAGATCAGGCCATCCCACCAAACTGGATGACCGAGCAAGAAGGAGACTGATCAGAGAGGCTACCAATAGGCCAATGGCAACTTTGCAAGAGCTACAGGCTTCTATGGCCAAGACTGGATGGATCACACTGCATATGACAACATTATCCCAAGCACTCCACAAATCTTGCCTGTATGGTAGGGTGGGAAGAAGGAAGCCATTACTCAAGAAAGCCCACCTTGAATCCTTTTTGAAGTATGCAAAAAAATACTCAGGAGATTCTGTAGCCATGTGGCAACAAGTGTTGTGGTCTGACAAAACTAAAATGGAACCTTTTGGTCTAAATGCAAAGCGTTATGTTTGCCGCAAATCCAACACAGCTCATCACCCAAGGAACACCATCGCTACTGTAAAGCATGGTGGTGGCAGCATCATGTTATGGGGATGTTTCTCATCGACAGAGATTGAGGCACTTGTCAGGATAGAAGTAAAATTGAATGGAGCAAAGTACAGAGAAGTCCTTGAGGAAAACCTGCGGCCCTCTGCAAGAAAGCTGACACTGGGATGGAAGTTCATCTTTCAGCATGACAACGACCCAAAGCACACAGCCAAAGCTACACTGGAGTGGCTAAGGAACAAAAAGGTAAATGTCCTTGAGTGGCTCAGTCAGAGCCCCGACCTAAATCCAATTGAAAATGTATGGCATGACTTGAAGATTGCTGTCCATCAACGCTCCCCAAGGAACTTGACAGAGCTTGAACAGTTTTGTAAAGAAGAATTGTCAAATATGGCCAAATCCTAGGTGTGCAAAGTTGGTAGAGACCTATCCCAACAGACTCACAGCTGTAATTGCTGCCAAAGGTGCTTCCACCAAGTATTAACTCTGGGGTGGAGACTTATCCAATTCTGATCTTTCAGTTTTGTATTTTTAACATATAATTTTTTTCTCAATAAAACTTGTTTTCCCCCTTAACAGTGTGGAGTGTGGTGTGTAGATGTGGGAAAAAAATCCTCCTTTAAATGCATGAAACTATGAGGCACTGACACAACAAAATGTGAACAAAATATTCAAGGGGATGTAGACTTTCTATAGGCACTGTATATATATATATATATATATATATATATATATATATATATATATATATATATATATATATATATATATATATGTATCCATGACAAGGGCTGTGGTGCAGTAATTATATTCTTTCAGATAATTTAAATTTAAATTGTTTGTCCTATCACTAACTAGTCTTAATACCTTACTTTAGTATATTGTTCATGAAGAAGATAAGATGGACTGTTTGCTTTGACATCACTAGTAACACACCGGGGCTGGCTATGTGTTGTAAGCTATGCTGTGAGGCAGCTGGTGCTACTGCAGCTACTCAGGAGGATTGTTGTGATGTTAATAAAAGGATACTACAAACACTCAAGAGCTAAGCTTCAGATGATGAAAAGGAAATAGCTGAGTTATCTTAAATTCAGTTGAGGAATGTGTTTAAAAAAGGCTGTGTTGTCTTGTGTTGTGTTCTTCCGGTAACCTTAGTGCAACCAAGTGGTCTAAAATTGAAGTGCTACTGAAATCAGTTACAATGGTATCAATGTAAGTGTTTTTTTCAAGAATGTAAGGAAGTTTATTTAATTACGAAGGGTTCATTATTACTATTATTAGTAGTCATAGTAGTCATAGTAGTACATTGATTTGACAAAGTTGCATTCATGTGTTTTATACAATGACTTATAAAATTACATAAATGGTCTTGTACAAAACTCAATATCTTTCTCTGTTCTGTACCTTTAAGAGTTAACTCAATATTAACTGCACACTAGGTGTACACTTTTATGTCAGTCAATGGAAACTTGACAACTGTATACTCACAGGTTATCAGTAAAATGTGGTTGTGCAGCAGTTATCTGTATCTTCAGCTTACCTCTATAAACACATACAAGAGCACAATTTCCATAAGGTATTTCAAACTGGCCAGCGCTTTTATTTATTAAAGATTTTGTCATTTCTTTAAAGGTCACTGAAAAATGACCTGCTGTCAATAAAGTAATGCTTTTGTAATCTTCTAATGAATCTTTTTGTTGCCAAGCTTCGTAATGTTGGAATACTCGATGTACATTTATGTACATATTTAAGTGAAAACAATGGTAAATATGCTCCTCTATTTATATAATCTTCATCAGAAATGTGCTGCCCCTCATTAAATTAATTAATATAATTTTTGTTTTTTTAATGTACCAGATGAAAAAACAATATTTTTTATTAAATTCTATTGGAAAACATGAATATGTTGCTTTGTTTTATTTGGTTTCTTAAACCTTCTTAAATTTTATACCAAGACATACATTTATAATATAAAAAATACATGTATCCATTTTATAAGTTCATTTGAATAATCATTGGTGTCCGATTCAGACTCATTCAATATCTCATGTACACTTCAGTTTCCCAAAAGGTCAACATCTACATAAATTTTGTCAGTCGTGTTTATTGAGATAAATTCTAATATTTCTGCCATTTTTCCCCACAATGTAGAATGGATATCTACCAGTGATTTGCCCCTTTTTGAAAAGAAGTGCCGACCCATGGTGATATGCTGTAATATCAACACCCATGTGACCTGTTTTGACCAGACAGGATAGAGTATTTAAAATACCCATTTTATAAAAATATTTAAGACATAAAGGGGTCTCTTCATAAAGGGTTATCACCTATTGAAATAAGAACAGGTGTACATGATTGGATTTCCTCCATAGCTGCCTATTTAACGGCAGTTGCTATTCACAAGAGATAATTCAGTTGTGTCGTTAAGCCCCAACAATTTTCGCCTATGAAGGCATGTTTTTAACAAATTGAGAGAAAGGTTAATGATTACCTCATTAGTAAAGTTTTCATCGGTCCTGAATGTCAAACTGCTATTCATAAGAGTGAAAGACAGCAAAATGCTGTCGATAACTAGGAGTTATTGAATGCTTTCTACAGTCTAAATCAGTCAATCAATCTTTATTTTATATAGCGCCTTTCATAGTGGACCACCATCATGAAGTGCTTAAACTATACAGTATACCAGTGCTGCTGATGCAGTCGGTGGGAAATTTGGGCTTGCATGGTATTGCAAAAAACACTGATCGAGTTTCAGTGCGAGGCTCAATCAATGCTCAAAAGGGAGTCTTTTTTTTTCACGCACCACAAAATGATTCATTTTGTGTACAGTATGCAATACGGCGTGAAATGTTCACTGATTCATAACCATAAACTCGCCCTTGGTTATTATTATTACTAGAATTAGAGTATTTTTCAAACGTTGTCCTACAGTGCTTTTTGTTGTTGATTTTTTTTGGTCCTACAGTTAAGAATGGAAATCTTGTGTGTGAATGGAAATGTGTTTACCAACATTGCCAAACAAAATGAAAATACAAAGTATTTATTTAAAAAATACTTTTTTTTCTAAATGACATGTCCTGAATTTTTTGCAGATGTGATAGGGGCATCGGAACTGGCAGCTGCAGACTCGGGTTTCGGTAGTAGGCTACTGTCGGCAGATTCCGTTATTCTTTTTGCAACAGCTACCGACGCCACTCAGGGAACATTAATAATGCTGATGATGTCATCATAAAGAGGCGGAGTTTAATTCTTGAATGACTATATACCCATACATAAAGTGTTTTGCGACAGTCACCCGTATTCTCAGATCATTTTATGAATAGCAATATGGACGGTTTGAAACTAAACTCATTTTATTGCGTCAGTCTGCAAGTACTTTTATGAATAGGGCACAAAGAGACCAAGATTACACCTACCAGAAGTGTTTCCAGTGGTAGCCAATCACTTTCATTTGTGGCCAGGATGATTAGGAGGAACTTGGAACTGTACAAGAACAGGAGAAGGAAATTAACTCTAAAGAGCATCTTCATTTAATAGTGTTTTCATCCTTTCACATGAACTAACAACTGTGGTTCTAAATATCGCCACTGCTTCAACAGGACCCATGCGCACCACAGTTATAAATAACACACATCTAACATTGCATAAGTATTTAAACAGTGGTGTTAATAAGATCTGTTGCCATTAAGATCTACTGAATTGACCCCAAGATTTGAGAACGGTGCTGCTCTGACTTAAATATCTTGTGAAGGAAATCCTTAACATTACAATGAAGTGGCGGGTCATACTTGGAGTGGATTCACATCCCAGAGACATCTGGATGACCGCAGTTCACATTCTTGGCTTGTCTCAGAATTTGATTACTGAAAAAAAAGGGTCAAAGAGTGGATTTCATGTTGAAAGATTGGATTATCCAAGGCTGACCTTTTGTTTGCCTCGAGACTACATAAGAAATTAAATACTGTACTAGGGAGTTAAAGACTGGGGGCTTTTCATTTAAAGGCTGTTTTCACAACATTTCTATGACTTTGCATAGCCCTGAAATTATAAAGTTATAATTTAGTGTTTATAATTTAGAAGGTGACGGTTTAATTATTAAGAACATAAGAACATAAGAAAGTTTGCAAACGAGAGGAGGCCATTCTGCCCATCTTGCTCATTTGGTTGTTAGTAGCTTATTGATCCCAGAATCTCATCAAGCAGCTTCTTGAAGGATCCCAGGCTATCAGCTTCAACAACATTTCTGGGGAGTTGATTCCAGACCCTCACAATTCTCTGTGTAAAAAAGTGCCTCCTATTTTCTGTTCTGAATGCCCCTTTGTCTAATCTCCATTTGTGACCCCTGGTCCTTGTTTCTTTTTTCAGGCTGAAAAAGTCCCTTGGGTCAACATTGTCAATACCTTTTAGAATTTTGAAAGCTTAAATTAGGTCGCAGCGTAGTCTTCTTTGTTCAAGACTGAACAGATTCATTTCTTTTAGCCTGTCTGCATATGACATGCCTTTTAAGCCCGGAATAATTCTGGTCGCTGTTCTTTGCACTCTTTCTAGAGCAGAAATATCTTTTTTATAGCAAGGTGACCAGAACTGCACACAATATTCAAGATGAGGTCTTACTAGTGCATTGTACAGTTTTAACATTACTTCCCTTGATTTAAATTCAACACTTTTCACAATGTATCCAAGCATCTTGTTAGCCTTTTTTATAGCTTTCCCGAATTGTCTAGATGAAGACATTTCTGAGTCAACAAAAAGTCTTTTTCATTGATTCCTTCTCCAATTTCAGTATCTCCCATATGATATTTATAATGTACATTTTTATTTCCTGAGTGCAATACGTTACACTTTTCTCTATTAAATGTCATTTGCCATGTGTCTGCCCAGTTCTGAATCTTGTCTAGATCATTTTGAATGACCTTTGCCACTCCTCCTATTTTTGTGTCATCTGCAAATTTAACAAGTTTGCTTACTATACCAGAATCTAAATCATTAATGTAGATTAGGAATAGCAGAGGACCTAATACTGATCCCTGTGGTACACCACTGGTTACCACACTCCATTCTGAGGTTTTTCCTCTAATCAGTACTTTCTGTTTTCTACATGTTAACCACTCCCTAATCCATGTACATGTGTTTCCTTGAATCCCAACTGCGTTCAGTTTGAGAATTAATCTTTTGTGCGGGACTTTGTCAAAAGCTTTCTGGAAATCTAAATAAACCATGTCATATGCTTTTCAATTATCCATTATCGATGTTGCATCCTCAAAAAAATCAAGCAAGTTAGTTAGACACGATCTCCCTTTCCTAAAACCATGTTGACTGTCTCCCAGGACCCTGTTACCATATAGGTAATTTTCCATTTTGGATCTTATTATAGTTTCCATAAGTTTGCATATAATAGAAGTCAGGCTTACTGGTCTGTAGTTACCTGGTTCAGTTTTGTTTCCCTTTTTGTGGATCGATATTACATTTGCAATTTTCCAGTCTGTCGGTACCACCCCTGTGTCAAGAGACTGCTGCATGATCGTGGTTAGCGGTTTGTAAATAACTTCTTTCATTTCCTTGAGTACTATTGGGAGGATTTGTTTATTTTAAGAGCTCTTAGTCCCTTTAACACTTCTGCCTCGGTTATGCTAAAGTTATTTAAAACTGGATAGGAACTGGATGACGTGGGGCATGTTGTCCGTATCTTCCTTTGTAAAAACTTGTGAAAAGTAATCATTTAATATATTTGCTATTTTTTTTTCTTCATCTACGATTTTGCCATTTGTATCTCTTAAACATTTAATCTCCTCTTTGAATGTTCTCTTGCTGTTGTAATATTGGAAAAACATTTTAGAATTGGTTTTAGCCCCCTTAGCAATGTTCATTTCTATTTCTCTCTTGGCCTTTCTAACTTCCTTTTTGACTTGCGTTTGTAGTTCTGCGTACCCTTTCTGTGTACTTTCTTTTTGGTCCTTTTTTAATGCTCTGTAAAGTGCCTTTTTTCGCTGAATATTTTTTTAAATTGATCTATTAAACCATTTTGGCAATTTAGTTTTACATTTAGATTTGTCTACTTTAGGGATGTAATTGTTTTGCGCCTCTAGTACTACATTTTTGAAGAACAACCATCCTTTTTCTGTGGGTGTTTTCTCTATTTTACTCCAATCTACTTCTGTTAGTCTCTGTTTCATACCTTCATAGTTTGCTTTTCTAAAATTGTAAACCTTAGCTTTAGTCTTTACTTTTGGGGTTTTAAAAAACACTTCAAATGAGACCATGTTGTGGTCTGAGTTTGCCAGTGGTTCTCTGACCTCTGTTTTAGTTATTCTGTCTTCATTATTTGAAAAGACTAAATCAAGGCATGCCTCCCTTCTAGTCGGTGCCTTGACAAATTGTGTTAGGAAGCAGTCATTTGTCATTTCCACCATTTCAATTTCATCCTTCGTGCTACCCTCTGGGTTTTCCCATTTTATATGGGGGAAGTTGAAATCCCCCTATTGCATTAGCTACAGCCAGGGACACACTATTTAAGCTTTCCAACCAAGTTCAGCAATGAAATACCTCTAAAAGACACTTCAGGAGTGGTTCGGTTATGTGGACTGAGATACGAGTGGAAAAAACCAGCCTCAAAACTATTTCTTGTATTCTTGGTTTGATGCCCAATTTGTACAAATCAAATGTTGATTCATACAGATTAATAATATACACATCTACAAGTGTTCAGCCAAGAGAATGCCTGCACAGATCTTATCTACCATTGGATCCTGTTCTGTTTAACACATATAGATACACTGGCAAGTACTTTTGCGGATATTAAAACTACCGTATTCCTTTGAATTTAAGACGCCCTTAAATTTAAGACACAGCCCACATTTCCCACCCTCAACTTGAGTAAAAAATGAAAGATCTAATAAATATGCATTTAGAAAGATGTGTTTACTCATATAAGAAAACAACGTATCACACACAGCATTGCAGTTATGCACTGCTTGTCATTTTCAGTTGTGATTACTCTCACGTGTTTTTCTCCCTTTTTGTGAACTGTGGTGTTTGGCAAGTAAAAAAAAAATAGGGGGTGTCTGATTAGAACTGAGCCGAATAATGAAACACTGCTGCTGTGGTAAACAGGAAGGCTTGCCCGGTGCTGTTCGGGAGGTCCCTATTGGCTCGGGGGCGTGCCTGGGGAGCCGACACCTGCTTAATGCAGCAGTGCCATTTCGAGGCTACACAGACAGGCGCTGATTGAAAGCCTGCTTTGTTTTAAATCAAAGGAGAGTGTCCGCTCTGCAGAACAACTACTACGGAACCCTTTAACTGCCAGTCAGTCACATTGTTGTTTGTGTACTCTTATGTCACATCTTATGCTGGCGATTTTAATACACGCATTACTATACTGTACTAAAATTTAAGCCTTTTTTTTTTTTTTTTTTTTTTAGAAGAAAACACTTAGCTTAGCCATAAATTCCCCCAGAGATGCTGATTTAGAATCAAAATCCAGGCCTGCTTTTAATTTGACACATCTCCTGAATTTGCTCACATTGGGTAGAAATCAGGCTAGGCTTGGCTTCTATTGCTCACATCCAGATTGACTATGGCTACCTCTGTTCTGTCTGAATTAACTTCACATAACATGTGCTTGAGGCTTGAGGCTGCTGAAGACTTCCTGTTAATACCTTGGAAGTTGAAATGCCCCATGATTATACTGTCCCATTCCTTGCATTAATCTCAAATGTTGTTGTATAAAAGGGTACTGTCATGGTATCCATGTTTAGTGGTCTGCAGCGAACTCCACGGCTTTTATTGATGAAATCTTGAGAGGCAAGAGATTATATTGATGAATGCAAGTTTATTGGCTTTATTCTACCTATATATTATAGTGGGCAGAACACAAATGTTTGCTGTAATTTTCCTAGCTGACATTTGTTAAATCATGACAGCAGTGACATGGATCAGAGCACAGGCTTGTTGACATTGTTCTAGTGTTTTTAGTTAAATGGGAGGCTGGAACAGCCTTTGGACTTGGTTGCTAACATATATGTTTCAGTGCACGCTGGATCTCTAACCCCATAGGCCCCCTTGTGGCCAATACTTGACCCGCTACAATCATGTAGGCATATTGACCTGGCAAGGAAGACAATCCAATGGATTTTTGGCCTAAATGGAAAGCGTTATGTTTGGCGCAAACCCAACACAGCACATCACCCAAAGAACACCATCCCTACTGTGAAGCATGGTGGTGGCAGCATCATGTTATGGGGATGTTTCTCATCGACAGAGACTGAGGCACTTGTCAGGATAGAAGTAAAATTGAATGGAGCAAAGTACAGAGAAGTCCTTGAGGAAAACCTGCGACCCTCTGCAAGAACATAAGAACATAAGAAAGTTTACAAAGGAGAGGAGGCCAAGAAAGCTGATACTGGGATGGAAGTTCACCTTTCAGCATGATAACCATGATAACCCAAAGCTACACTGGAGTGGCTAAGGAACAAAAAAGTAAATGTCCTTGAGTGGCCCAGTCAGAGCTCCGACCTAAATCCAGTCGAAAATTTGTGGAATTGTGGCATTGTGGCAGGGTAGCAAAAGTGAGGAGACTCAGAGTCAGAAAGTTCAGTAAATGAAATAATAATCATCACACAAAAGAAAAAGGCACGATGGCCAAATAAAAAGACACACAGAACAATCTAAACAATAACTAATAAACAACTAGGTCCTCTCTCACAAACACTCACCAACTAACACTCCCAACCACTCTCCTTTTATACAGGTGCCTGGACTAATTGATTAATTAACACCTCATTAGTCCAGGCACATTCCACGCATTCCTCACACAAACTCAGACTCACTCACATCCACTGTAAACAACATAAAAACACACAAAGACAGGTTGAACCCTGTCACACACCTCCCCCCCTGCGCAGCATAACATGGCCTAAATGGCCACCTCCCCCCCTAAACACCTTTCTTCTCAAAGTCCGGTGGGAAGAACAGAGGCTTTACTTGGCCCAACTCAGTGACATCCCCGGGTGACGGCAAGCAGGCGGCATCCCCGAGAGGCGACGGCAGCAGCGGACCCTCGGGAGGCGACGGCAGCAGCGGACCCTCGGGAGGCAAACTCGGGAGGGGAGCCCCTGGCCAGGAAGGCGGCAGCAGGAGCTCCACTTCTCCCTCATACTGTGTAACTGGTGGCTCCCCTGGTGATGTGGAGCAGTAGGTAACCCCAGGCGATTTGGACCAGCACTCTCACTCACTGCTACCGAACAGGTCCTCTCACTCTTATAAACACTCACCAACTAACACTCCCAACCACTCCGCTTTTACACAGGTGCCTGGACTAATTGATTAATTAACACCTCATTAGTCCAGGCACATTGCACGCATTCCTCACACAAAATCAGTTACTCACAGGTCCACCCTGCAGACTCACTCACTTCCACTCTAAACACCACAGAAACACACAAAGACAGGCTGCACCCTGTCACAGGCATGACCTGAAGATTGCTGTCCATCAGTGCTCCTCAAGTAACTTGACAGAGCTTGAACAGTTTTGTAAAGAAGAATGGTCAAATATTGCCAAATCTAGGTGTGCAAAGTTGGTAGAGATCTATCCCAACATACTCACAGCTGTAATTGCTGCTAAAGGTGCTTCCACCAAGTATTATCTCAGGGGTGGAGACTTATCCAATTATGATCTTTCAGTTTTGTATTTTTAATACATAATTTGTTTCTCAATAAAAAAACTTTTTACCCCTTAACAGTGTGGAGTATGGTGTGTAGATAAGTGGAAAAAAATCCTCATTTAAATGCATGAAACTATGAGGCACTGACACAACAAAATGTGAAAAAAGTTCATTGGGGTTGTAGTCTTTCTATAGCACTTTATGCCTTTAAAACTTTTCCACCCCAACTAGTAATCCGTAATGACAATGTTTGACATCCTTCGTATCGGAGCTAGGATTACGTTTTTGACCATGCAACAATGAATCACACAATGCATTTTTTCCTTGATTTGTGATAGAGCAGTGACTGTATAAGAATATAAATGCCAAACTCTTTCTGGGCAGAGTGTGGTTTGCCTATCTGTTCTCATACACCAGTCTGTTGTGTGTTACACTTTTGCTTCTGTAGTTAGTTTTTTCTCTGTTTTGAATGGTACATACTTTGATCTGTTATGTATCTGTTATTTTAGCTTGCTGTCGATGTGCGTTATAGTAGCTACACCTGAAACTTCCTGATTAGTTCATGAAAATGATTTCTCTAAAACATTGTTATAGGACTGCATTTATTCATGATCCTACATAACTTCAAAACACTCTATCAAAGGTAAAATTGGCATTAATTCATTTATAAATAAGGTTAAAATTACATGATTACTGATTAGCTTACTTTCTTGAGTATGCACCTTTTATCCACATGTTGGTCTTTAAGAGTCCTGAAAAGGGAGTTCAGTAGCAATAAAGGAATTGGCCATTTACTGATCATCTATGAAAAGCACCAACTCCCCACTCCCCTCAGTTCTTGCCTGCGACTGTTTACCCAGTTGAGTTTTTTTAAGATGAGGTATTTAATCCTATCGGGCTTCCCTTGTATTGCGTTCAATGACATGGAGCCGTTGCTGTGTTTAGCGAAGTGGGTAACAATCGGCCAAAAGGTGGAGAGACCTTATTAAAAGGAGTAGTGTGTACCTTCCGTGTCTACAGCAGCGGTTACATTAGAGAGACAAACAAGGGAGCGAACATACACAACCAACCCAGAGAGCCGTTCGCATGCAGATCATAATCCAACTTGGCACAGAGTAATTACTAATGCCTTGCGACAGCTGCCTCTTGTTATATATTTGGCCTCACTTCCAAGTAAAGGTTGGGTAGTTATTAGTAGATGTCTACAGGTGAATGTGATTTAATACTTTAAAAAAGGGTCTGATAAAGACAATACTTGGTAGGAAAAAAACACTATAAAACATGCCTTCATGACCAATAAGCACAGCTGGAAGTTGGATGAATACTGTAGATTATTATTTTTGCAAGAAATGGGCATGAGGGGCAATGCTGGGGTCATGACTATTGGGTTATATAGAGTGAAGTGGGCCTGGCTTGATGGAGTGAACTGTCTGCAGTCTTTGGAACAGATTGTTGAGACACGCACTTTTTAAGAAATTCTAAGTATATAGAAAATTAACTGGGTTTCAAGATTTAGTTGGTTAGAATAGTATCTGGGGTTTCATAAATTCAGTTAAAGAATTTAGGTTTAAACAGTAACTAGATAATCAAGAAATAATATTTTAAACCAAATATTTAGTGAAGCAGGTGACTTAGAATGCTTTCTAGTTTTATGAGCATTGTAAAATTCAAAGTGAGAACTGAGTTTAAATTAAATGTCTCTTCTCATAGTGACACCTAAAGCAAAACTTCCTTTCCCATAATAAAATAAAGGTAACACTTTAAAAGCAAGATCCCTTCCCACGTTGCAATTTGAAAGGTAACTGAAACAAAAGGTTTGCAAATTTTCTCTTCCTGTGTCATCTTTCTGTTGGTTTATACGTCACATGAAGAATGTCTTCTGATAGGCTGAAACCACGTGGGAAACCACACCTTGTTAATAGTGTAATTGGTTAAATGTTTGTAACTAACTGTGTCATTTTGGGGAATGTCCTTTTTTCTGATTTGTTAAGAAAGAGTGATGAAAACTCATAAAACCGTAAACAACACATTGAATCATTGGGTCCGACCACCTGTCCTGGCGGGTGTTCCTCCAGCGCCTGTACTATGTTGAATAAAAACATCCTTGTTGAAACTGTTACTAAGTTTTGGAATCACGGTTCTTTTATATGAATAAATGAATAACTTTAAATTCAACACAGGTGACTTCAGCAATGTGAATAATTTGTTAAATTAAAGAAAGGAGACTGGTATGGTGTTAAATATTATATTGCAGCAATGGTGAAATGGTAGATACATTTAATGCTTTAAAAATTGCTCTGAGTAAAAGGGGCTTTAATTAAAAATATTATATGACTGCTAATTTTTATTGCATTTTACGCTTTTCCTTCTTTATCAAAAATAAGTATTACCCTTATTGTTTCATAAAAACTGTTTACTTGCCCTGTTCACCAGCCCACTTTTTAATAAGGGCCTTGAATCACTGTGGTTCTTCCACATTACAGATAACTACATCCTCAGGTTGTCAGGTTAATCTCTCTGCATACTATTGACCACCTCTAATACTGCGCAGAACCAAAACGGGTTTCTTTCCAGCTTGCTGGGCATTAGTGGCAGTGGCTCCTAGACAATGTTTTCAATTAGTATGTGCTTTTAAAATTTGTTAGAATTATTTTTAATTTCCAAGTCCTGTTCATAGTCAACCTTATGGATGACAGTCCAACTGGATTAAGGGTGACTTAGTTTTGACAGATGCCATTGAGCAAAAGCTGTTTGATAAACCACTGCTTGATAAACTGTTTTCTGAGAGGTAGACAGTGTTATGTACAGCCATTGTGACATATTTCTTTTCAGTTAGACTATCCTAGGAAAATGCTGTATAAAGGGATTACGCTGAATTTGGCATTCTGTCCCTCTAGCTACTGGTCAAGGAGGCCATCAGTCACTAACTTTGCATGGTAATTAATTGTGTATCTGGATCCATGCCCCTGGAGACCTCTGTCTCTGACCCTAACACCTCCTGTCAATGCGGCAACAACAGCAATTACATAACCTTTGACCTCAGACATCCCAGACAGCGGGTCAAATGTCCACTGACACTGGCCTGACTGAGAGCGACAGATTGGATGGAGTGTCAAAACAAAACAGACCACAGAGTTCCAAGTGCATTCGTTTTTTTTTTTTTTTTTTTTTGTGTATTATGCAGGCCCCACAGCCAGTTAAAACACACGTCTCCCGTACTTGTATTTTGCCACTTACTATGTTTCATGCTTTGAAAACAATAAAAGGATGGGTGAAAGTAAAATCATTATCATTTTTTTTTAATTAAAAAAAAAAAAAAATCTTGAACAATAATTTGCCATACAGTACATGAATCGACCCTACGGCATCTCATTTAGTTTTTTCAAGATTGCATTGTTGTGGATTTTACAATAGTAACTCCCTCAAAAGACAAACAGTGCTTCTTCCATATTCATAAACCTGTTCACGTCCCTGTGTATGCCCCTGGAGCAAACTGGCAAGCAAAAGAGGTGGATACCGGAACAAATAAAAATCTTAAACTCTGAGAGGAGTCAAGAAGCAACACCTGCTAGGCTGATTGTGTGCAAACGTTTCACATTTTTATGGCAATATCCCGATAGGAAACAAAAACAACTGGTCAAAACTGATTTATGATATATTTTTTTGTTTGTCGGACTCATATGATTTTCTGAAAGCACATGTCAGTCTTTGTCTCGGATACTACCCTGTACTGTACTATCCATTGGCCCAGTCTGTATTTTACTCACCACTAGCCCTCCCACTGACTAAGCAAAACATACTGAATTCAAACCATACTGATGCAACTGCTGTACTTATTGACTATAGCTTTATTGAAGTGGTAAGTAAACTGTACAAACCAAACACAGTATAGTGAAAAATATTACGGTTTAAGTTTACAGGTCAAGTATGTTCAGTAATTATCTTTCTATCTCTCGTTTTTAGGGCAGTACATCTTTTCATTTCCTGAAAACAAACAAGTTCTTTATTTAATTCTTTATTTCTTTATTTTATTTAAATCATTACAACAGAGCCCACTGCTGCTTTTCATATACAACACCTTTGAATGGTTTATACCTATTTCATCATACATACAGCTCACACCTATATGAATAAATAACAGCATATTCATAGTATGCTTTTGTTATTTGCTAACATACAGTGCCTTGTCTGATTTTCTGCATTTTTGCATATTTTTGAGACTGAATATTATCATATCTTCAACCAAAATCTAATATTAGATAAATGGAACCCTGAGGTAACAAATAACACAAAATTTGGATAATTATTTCATTTATTTATTAAAGAAAGTGAAAAAGTAATCACCCCCTTAGACTCAATAACTGGTCACGCCACCTTTAGCAGCAATAACTGCAACCAAACACTTCCTGTAGTTATTGATCAGTCTCTCACAGAGCAGTGGAGAAATTTTGGCCCACTCCTTCATGCAGAACTTCTTCAACTCAGTGGGTTTTGTGGGTTTTCGAGCATAAACTGCTTGTTTCAGGTCCTGCCATGACATCTCAATGCCATTCCAAAAATTAAAATTTCTTGTTCTTCTACCATTCTGATGTAGACTAGCTTGTGTGTTTCGGATCATTGTCTTGCTGCGTGACCCAGCTGCACTTCTGCTTCAGCTCACGTATGGATAGCCTAACATTCTCCAGTAGAATTCTCTGATACAGAGCAGAATTCATGGTTCCTTCAATGATGGCAAGTCGTCAAGGTCCTGATGCAGTAAAGCATCGCCAAATCATGACACTACCACCACCATGCTTGACAGTTGGTATGAGGTTCTTACTGTGGAATGCAGTGTTTGGTTTTCGCCTTGCATAACGGGGTCCATGTTGGCCAAAAAGTTCCACTTTTGACTCATCTGTCCATAGAACATTGTTCCAGAACTCTTGAGGGTCATCCAGGTCTTTTTGGCAAACTTGAGACAAGCATTCATTTTCTTAGTGAGCAGTGGTTTCCGCCTTACTAACCTGCCATGAATCCCATTCTTGCCCAGTGTCTTTCTGATGGTGGAGTCATGAACACTGACTTTAGCCAAGGCGAGAGAGGTCTGCAAATCCCTGGATGTTGTTCTAGGGTTCTTTGTGACTTCCTGGACGATTTTACGCCTTGCTCTTGGAGAGATTTTGACAGGACGGCCACTCCTGGGAAGATTCACTACTGTCCCAAACTTTCTCCATTTGGACAATATGGCTCTGACTGTGGTTTGGTGGAGCCCCAGAGCCTTAGAAATGGTTTATAACCCTTTCCAGACTGATAGGCATCAACAACTTTTTTTCCTGAGGTCTTCAAGAATTTCTTTTAATCATGGCATTATGTGCCTCTAGAACCTGTGTGCTGACAGCTTCACTCTGATGGTAAGGGCCAAAGTTAGTCAGATTTATATTTGGCAGGGCTGGCCCATATCACGCTTTATTGTTAACCAAAGTATTCAAACAGCTGACCCTAACTATCGCTTTAATTGGGTTGAGTTAACTAGGGGGGCAATAACTTTGTCACACCTGAAGATTGCATGTTTAATTACCTTGCACACCAAACAAATTAAAGAAGCCCCAAACGTTGGTGTACTTTTTTCTCTCAGACTCCCTCTGTATACTACTGCAACCGACAAAAAGATCTGACCAAATTCAACGTTAAAAATATGCAAAAATGCAGAAAATCAGACGGGGCAAATACTTTTTTCTACGGCACTGAATATACAGTCCCATGACATCTCACTCTTTGGCATACAGTACTGTGGAAAATTTAAACAGACCTCATTCTAGGAATATGAGCCTTTAACATTACGTGAGCTGTGGTATTATTACAGAGAAACAGAAGAGAAGGAATCTCGTTTGGTTTTAGTGGATATACAGTACATCGAGAAAAATTGTTTTGCTGTCAGAAGCGCTGTAATTCGTTTCAGTGGAATACAAAACATTTTTCATGTTGATGTAATTTAAAAAGGAGAAGTATCTTATAAAGACTACATTGGATGGAAATGTAATGTGTCAAGTCAGTAGTATTAGGAAATGACTTATTATTTCTCCTTGTTAAATACTGAATGGCACTGCTCAAAATGTGTGCAAATAGTGGGATTCAAGTTAGAGACCTAATCTGTAGTATGATACATGTTACCAGTATTTGACCGTACAGCCAAATTATAGCAGTAGAAATAGCAATTTAAACCAGAGTATTAGACTCCAGTAGGTGACCATGTTGGTTGAAGGATTTTAGTCTTAATTTTAAGTAGGAAGTTAATATATATAATATTCAATATATATATATATATATATACCTAATATATAATATATATATATATAGATATATATATATATATAAAGCATTAGATAAAAAGATATGCATTGTCAGGTTTGCTTTTCTATCCGTAAAGTAGGAAGCGCAATACGCAGCAACAACTGACCAGTCTGAAGTCGCATAATGGTAAGAAAAACATCTATCAAGTTCTCAATAATCACTTAATCATGTCAGAAATTGTTTCCAAAATAATTTGTAGTGAACAGTTGTAGTATAGTGATCTGTCACCATGGAAACCTTAGCAAGGCCTTGCTGTACAGGGGGTAGACTGTACTCATGAATTTGTCTTGGAGGTGAAAATATCAAAACTAACTTTCAAAATCATGTTTTTTTTTTTTTCCCCACAGAGTATTGTTTTTGTTACAATTCAGTTTAAATGATATACTAAAAACAGTTGAATAGTCTTTAAGTATTAGAATCTAAACGCTTTACAAATAACTAAATACATAATTGTTTATCTATTCATAGATTTATTAAAATGTCAGTCTTTTATTGTTTTGATTTATTCTTTCTTGAAATGTATACATACAGAACTCTGTACGTTATATATAACTACTGTTAGACTGCAGGAAATCCTAAAAAACGTGACTTTAACATAGGAAAATGTGCCATTTTTGAGGAATCACTGAAATAATGTAGTCAGTGTTTAGCATAAGTTGTAGAGGCCATGACTTGGAAGCGATTGATTTTTAATAACATGATTTAAAAAAACAAAAAACAGCTTGTCTTTCCTTTAGAAATAAAATGGTGCAATTTTTGTGCCTTGTGTTACAGTCTATTCCTTTTGAGCACCCCCCATCCCCCAACCCTCAGCCCCAATCTCCCATCCCCCACCCCCACCCCCAGCTATGGAAATGAACCTTGTGTTAAATAAATATGAGGACACCTGGTTGCAGCAAAAATTTCTAGCCTGCATACAGACAGCCTCCTGGCTTACTGCCAGCGTTTGCAAGACCCCTTGTAGCCAAATCCCAGAATTCCTATCGGAAATCACCTGACCCTGAGTTCCCAGACAAAGAAAATTTTCAGCTTTTTTTTTTTTTTTTTTTTTTTTTTTTTTTTTAAACCAAGCTCCTTTACCCCAAGAGAGGGGGGCAAAAATAAAATAAAACCCCACACTGGATTTAAAGTTGCGTGCACCAGGGTTTATGGGTATGTCCATTCAATTATTTGTTTAATAACACAGTGGTATGTGCTTTTGTGTTTAGTATGATTATAGCAATGGTAGAGAATATGCTGACTTAAGGTATTTCTGGAGAGTTGTTACGGAGCATCTGCTCCAAGGAACTTAAAGGGAAACCATCACTTTAAATAAAAAAGGGCAAGCAACAACACCGTCAGCAGTATAAGGTGCTTTAAATAGAATTACTCAGTCACGGTGGTACTAGATTTAAAGCAAATGTTTTTGTTTTAATGCAGAAAAATATACATTTGTTGCTTTGCACTTGTGCAAGCAAGTATACATTTTTTTTTTACTTTTCCTTCTTTATGTATTAAGTTAGAAATAATTAGTAGTAAGCCAGGGCTTCAATGAAATTTTGGTTTGTTGTAGACTGCATATATAGATTGTTTAAAGGAGATAATCAGAGACTTGGGTGCAGATTACAATTCCAGTAATGCTGTAAAAGACAAAAGTTAATTACGTGGGCCTCAAGCCTTTAACTTTGGCAGTTAGTCGGCAGAAAAACTTGCTGCTGACATTCCAAAAATAAATTAGAATGTTATGCTTTTTTTGTCTCTGTGTTTGAAAATGCAACAGTGAATAAGTCAACCCTCACTCATTTTTTCTGTGTGTCAGAGGTTCTGAAGTGAAATTAAAAAAGCAGATTCTTGTTTTGGAAAATGTGGTGGGACATTTGAAAAAGAGTGTAAAAGAGACTTGCACAGGATGGTAAACTCGGGGGGGGGAGGAACTGCATGGTAGAGACTTAGGAATGTTTTTATTCTCGGAATTCATTTTGTGCATGCTTTTAAAGTACCATATGCGTAAAAATTCAAAAGTAAACAACAGTGCTATGCTTTGTTTTTTTTTCAGTTTTTATTTTTATTGTTAGCAAGCACTTCTAGCCAGGCTTTGAAAGGGGTTTTAGGAAACATATAACGGTGCTGTATTCAATTAATTTCCTTTTTAAAAGTTCACATTTCTAAAATGTTTTTTAAATGTTCTCTTTTTTATTTTTTTATTTTTTAAGTGTGGCATATTGTATTATTGTTTTTCAATTTTCCCCCAAAAATTGTATGGTGTATGGTTTTTAAATGTATGGTGCTTTGTATGTTTGCTGCACAATGGTTTGTTTTACATTTATATATAATTTATAAGTATATATATATATATATAATATATCATATATATATATAATATATTATATATATATAATATATATATATATATATTATATATATAATCATCATTAGCCATATATAGGCACCCTCCTGCCTATCAAGCCATATTTGCATCCTGAGCCATTCGAAAAAAAGGCATAATACTGCAGTAGTGACGTCAAAATGACATATTCTTCTAGAAGATTATACTTGACCTTTGACCCATATTTGACTCCAGCAGCACCAACCAAGCGAACGAAACAAATGATCTTCGACTCTGACAGCGATTAAAAAATAAAATAAAAAGCATACCCCACTGAGAAACCATTTCCTTTGAAAATATTAATATAATTTTTTTGCAGTTCATTATCTACCCAGTTTAATTCATCGTTCCTGAATTATCAAAAAGAAAATTATATTTAAGATTCTTTAATATTGACTTAATTTACATTATTATTATTATTCATTAATTAACTTCCAATTTGAACCTTAACCGTTTATTGTCTTTTTTTTATCACAGATAATATATATTATAAAGAATAGTAGATGGGCTTCAGTCAGTTAAAGGAAAATAATTCCATCTCACGGTTTCTTTGACAATTGAAAAACTACTCAACCTAACGGCCTTGAAGTTTGACATCACAGAAACCCTAGATGGAATTATTTTCCTATCACTGAAGCCCATCTATTATTCTCTCTCTCTCTCTCTCTCTCTCTCTCTCTCTCTCTATATATATATATATATATAAACATTGTTCCTCGGATGTAGTCTATATTTTATTGAGTTTAGATTATGTTTCCCTCAAAGGCTCCCTGTACAGAGAGGGCACCTGTAGTATTAACTACAACAGTGTAAGGTACACTTGGAAACTGATCCCTTCCCAGTGTGCCTTTCTCACCCTGCATTGACAGTTTTTGTGTAAATTTTTATTTATCTGCGTGCTTTCTACATTTGCAAAATTGCATAATCATTTTTTCTGTGTTTTTTTCTTTTTACTCATTTTACCATGAAGCCACCAAACGTCATAAGTACAGAATAATAATTATTTACAATTCTTCAGAAAATCTACTTTTATTCGGTTTGTACGTTGGGTGACAAACCATATGTTTGATTTTTCCTGTTGCATTTGTTTTGTGAAGTGATGTCAAGGACTGCTCAAACTAGGTTTTGCATTTTGCCTTCAATAACTCCCTTCAGTTCTGAGGTTGTAATGTACTGTAAGTGCTGTCCACACAGGTAGGCTTTAGTAACCCTAAATCAGATCATGCTAAGAGGATTAAAGGCTACCCGGTAACTTCAGTAAGAGGACTGATGTGCTCTTCTGCTATGTTTGAGACAGATGACCTGTAGTGTGTGCTTTGTGAGCACTATAGTAAAAGGAACTAATCAGTGGGATACCTGCATGTAACATAGACGATTGAAGGGACTGGGCCCCCACTGAATGTCACTTTGTGTCAGAGGCAATGAGAGAAATAGAGGGACGGACGTATTAAATTGTAAATGAGGCTGAACTTGCTGTCTGAACTGTTGGCATCCCTCTTATCTGCGTCACCTCTACATCTAGATATAAAGAGCAGCACCCTGTCCTTCAAAAATAAAGTGGAAGCAGAAGGATGAGCCATTATGGTCAGCAAAAAATTGAAAAGGAAAAACAATACAATGAAAAATGGGGGAGGCTAAGTGAGGACAGAGGCCCGCTATCAAAACAAAAGGTTGGGTTACCTGGAAAGATCTCTAATGCAAATACTTTGAACTGGTTCAAGAGAGGTTTTTTTTTTTTTTTTTTTTATTCTATTCTATTGTATGTATTCCTTTAGAAGTTTAGTAAGGATTAGTCCACTGAGATGCAAGCATCGCATTTACACGGATGACTGCAGCAATAAGACATGTTACATCATAGACACAAACTCTTCTCCTGTGATCTCTTTAATGCCTCATCTTACTGTGTGTCCCAGGTGGTAGTAATGACACATGTTAGCACAATCATACTTACATACAGTATAATTGGCATAACTCACCTCCCACTTGACGCAGGGGCACCAGCCTGTAGCATTCCCGACTAGCTCTGAACCACTACCTCTGAGATTCAATTGTTCTCTACCACTTTGTTGTGCCATGTCCAAAAAAAGGTTTTCATTAACACACAGTCGAGTGAAAAAGCTCTGTTTTTAATGCATGGTCGTTACAACAGCCTGCAAATCACAAGCACCTGATACCTGGGGACATGAGGACATTCTTAATTTAACATGCAAGGTCAGAATTTATTGGTTTTGTTAAATGTGTTATTAATGAATTGTCACTTGCACCTGGCTACCATTGAAAATTAGAGCCAGGTGCACGGTATATAAAGAGAGGAAGCAGTCTGTTCGGGGCGGCTGTGTGTGAAGAAGCCCACTTGGTAGTGTACTCAAGTGTATAGAAAGAAAGGTACTGTGTAAAGCCTTTTTGTGTTTTGTTTTTGTTGAATTTGTGTAACAGGTAAACAGCTTAGCTGTCCTGTTTTATAGTTTAGGTTCCTGTTTTGTGTGTTAGTCAGTGCTCAGAAAAGACCTAGGTGTTTGTTTTATTTATTTCATTTTTGTGTTTATTAAAAATAGCGCATCAGCACTTGAAATTCCCATTTCGGTGTCTAGCTTTTAAAGGGTCAATAAACAGCAGAGAGGGTCAATAATTTGTCAGAGAACGTGCATATATATATATATATATATTATATATATATATATATATATATATATATATATATATATATATATGTAGTCAAAAGTTTACATACCCCAAAGGAAATTTATAATTTCTATAAATTTCTCGAAAATAAATAATTAGAAGAAAAATCTTTTGGAATCATTTTGCTTTTGTGGATGAGGAAAAAAGCTACAATTGTTTCCCAAAATAGCTAGTTGAGGAACCTTTAGCAATAATAACCTCTTTTAAACAATTAGAATATTTGTCAGTGAGTTTTTGGCATGATTCTTTAGTGATTTTGGACCAAGTTGGTTCAAATTCTGAGGACTTCTCTTAATTCATACCAATTGCGATTTAAACCAAGTTTTGTAGCGGAGGGTTTCAGATGATTGGCCAATATCTTCTGGTATGCTATGGAATCCATTTTACCATATATTGGAACTAAATTGTGCCATTAGAGGAAAAACAGCCTCATAGAAGGATATTACCATCTCCATACTTGACAGTAGATATGATATTCTTTTCTTTGTACGCCTCACCAGACTTTCTCCAAACGTAACGACTATCAGTGTGACAGAATAGCTCGATTCCTGTTTCATCAATCCACAAAACCTTTGACCAGAACTCGTATCCGTCATTCAAATGCCGTTTTGCAAACATTAAGCGATTGTCCTTGTGATGTTTTCCTAAGAGTTGCTTTTTCCTTGGCCTGCAACCATGGAGACCTTCACCATGCAATACTCGACCTATGGTTGATATGGAAACCCCAGTCCCACTTGCAGCCAGTTCACTTTGAATATCTTTGGCAGTCAATCTCAGATTGTTATTAACCTTCCTCACAATGTTTCTACTTGTTCTTGGTGAAAGAACCTTCTTTCTTCCAGACCGAGGGAGAGTTGTGACAGTACCATGAGTCTTGTACTTCTTGATAACACTATGTAACACAATTTTTGTTCCTGGGTAGTAAGTGTTATTTCCTAATTGCTTATGCCTCAAAAGTATAGAAAATGGCTATTATTCCCCACAAACTTTGCTTTTGTGACCAGGACAGTGATATTTCAAATTATATTACATATTACATAAAGATTTACAATTATACTGTATTTACAGTATAATTGTAAATCTCGAAATACTACTCGCTTCTAAATCTTTTGTAGTCATCTTTGTATTACTTTAGTATAAATACATGTTAATTTGGATTCATATGTTGTTTTTTTCTGACTTTATGTGAACGAAAAGACACACATTTTCCCATTTTCCCATTGGAAATAGTGATATTTTGAAATATCACTGTCCTGGTCACAAAAGCAAAGTTTGTGGGGGATAATAGCCATGTTCTATACTTTTGATGCATAAGCAATTAGGAAATAACACTTACTACCCAGGAACAAAAATAATATTTTTTTTTGTTACACAGTGTAGTAGAAAAAATAGTTGAAATTGGGATACTCAAATGCTTGGAAATCTCCTTATATCCTTCTCCTGCTTTATGTCAATAAATAATGTTCTGCCTAAGGTCTTCAGATAACTCTTTACTTTTTCCCATATTGACTTATTGGTAATGACAGCAATCGTCCTGTGCCTAACCCTTATACTCTCTAAGAATGTTCACCTACAATCCACCATTTTCTAGACTTTTCTAGAATTAGTTTCAGCATTATCATATTGAAATGTGTAGCACCTTGTAGACAATACTATCAAAGCATCAAAGGGTATGAATACAGCTGATGTCTTTTCCAGCTTTGTAGACAATGAGCTAATATAGGTGGATATTGCTAAAGGCTTATGGGCCCTATTCATAAAAGTACTTGCCAACTGCCGGAATAAAACGAAAGTCGTCCATATTGCTGTTCATTCAGAATACAGGCGACTGTCGCAAAGCACTTTATGAATGGGTATACAGTTGTTCAAGAACGAAACTCTGCCTCTTTTTGATGACATCATCAGCATTATTAATGTTCCCTGAGTGGCTTCGGTAGCTGTTGCAAAAAGAATAACGGAATCCACCGACAGTAGCCTACTACCGAAACCCGAGTCTGCAGCTGCCAGTCACAGGCAGTTTGCAAAACCTGATTCCGATGCTCCTGTCGCTTCTGCCAAAATTCAGGACTTGACATAAATTAGAAAAAAATTATTTTTTAAATACGTACTTTGTATTTTCGTTTTGTTTGGCAACGCTGGTAAACACATTTCCATACCCACACATAAGATTTCCATTCATAACTGCAGGACCAAAAAGAAAAACTAAACAAAAAGCACTGTAGGACATTTGAATAATACTGTAATTCTAATAGCAATAATAATAATAATAATAATAATAATAATAATAATAATTTGTAATATCAACATTTAAAGTTTTCAAAATGATTATTATTAGTATTATTATTTCAATGTATTATTATTATTATTATTATTATTATTATTATTATTATTATTATTATTATTATTAAACCCTGCTTAAAGCAGGGAATCAATCAGGGTCGAGTTTATGTGTATGAATCAGTGAAAGTTTCACACTGTATTGCACACTGCACACAAAATGGATTGTTCTGTGGTGCGTGAAAAAAAAAAGACTCTCTTTCGAGCACTGATTGAGCCGCGCACTGAGACTTGATCAGTGTTTTTTGCAATACCAAGGAAGCCCAAATTTCCCACCAACTGCATCAGCAGCACTGGTATGCTGTATATTGTAATGCTCCATGAAAATTAACAGGCAGTATTTGTCCAGACTGTTTATTGTGCGCACAGGTGAAAGAAATAAAAAGAAAAGGACTGCTGTCAGTCACAGATCACGGCAAAGAAATAATAATAATAAAATAGCTGTCTATTCTCAGTCTCTCACTTGCTGTCCGCTTCACAGTGCTGTTTCAAAATGATTGTGCAAGAGAATATGTTCTTGTGTGAGTATATATTTATGTTAAACATTTTCCTTCATATAAAGCTACAGATTATTATTATTTTTTTTTTTTTTTTCAAAGTAGGCAGTTTTAATCACAGGTATGTCAAACTGTATAACAGAGCAAGTGTAGCAATAAAATAGGCCTTTAAAAAAATAGTCTGCCGAGACGTTAGTTTAAAAGCTTTGTGATGGTGGTCCACTGTGAAAGGCGCTATATAAAATAAAGATTGCTTGACTGATTGATTGATTGATTTAGACTTGACTGTAGAAAGCATTCAATAATTCCTAGTTCACTCTTATGAATAGCAGGTTGACGCTCAGGACCGATGAAAACTTTATGCTAATGAGGTAATCGTTAACCTTTCTCTCAATTCGTTAAAAACATGCCTTCATAAATGAAAATTATTGGGGCTTAACAACACGTCTGAATTATCTTTTATGATTTATGTTCTCATTTCAACAGACGTTAACCCTTTATGAATATTTCCCCGACATACTTAAGTACTTTTGATCAAATAAGTACTTAATAGTGCATCCATATTTCTATCATACTTTACTCTAAGATTCAGCTCTTAGTAATGCACAGCGTGATTAAAGCACAGTGAAAACATGGTAAAGCCTAGATAAACACTGGCCATTGCAAATGTTTATGCTAATTACCAGAGGACCACTCTATTTTTAGCTGGCTTTTTCTGGATGACAAATATTAAAATCATCGGTCGACTAACAAACAAGCACATTCTTTCAAGAAAATGCACGTGAATGCCATCTAGGGATTGATTTAATTTAATTTGCCTTTTTTTTTTACTTCCCTGGCAGCAACATAATCTCTTTGACATTGATTTCAAATTGAGTTTGATAACAAAAAATGATTGAAATCTTGAGTTGATGCCTTTTGTATCTCAACAATAAATACTTATCAACACTATTAATAAACCTAATGCATTTATTCAGATGTCTAGAGATCTGGGAGACTGCATGTTAAAGTGACATTATCATTTTGTTCCAAAAACCATTGAAATGAGTTAGAAAATCTTCCAGGCCTGGGTTTCCATGGCCCAATAGCCCAGTATCTGATTTACAATGTGAATTTAAGAACATCTGCCACATAATATCGTTCAGGTAACTTATTCATCCGATTTTAAATTTCCTCTTTCTTAATTTGTTTTACAGTTTCGTTCAGGAAACAGATAAATCCAAGGCACCCAATCAGTGATAGCCTCCATCAGTAGTGTAATGAAAGGGATGCATCGGAGCATTGACCTGCACCAAGTAAACCAGTTCTCAGTATGACCCGTAGGGAAAGGGAGACTTTCCTTTTAACATATCCTTTGCCACATGGATAACACTACTGCTACTACCGTACCACGTTTCCCTCCTAAAGACCCGAATCCTGAAAATTGTATACCAAAGCTGCTCTTTAAGCCTGTAAATGCAGTCGTGGCCCCGCTCCCGACAGCACAAATGGACTGTGCTCACAAATCTCAGTGGCATTTTTCCATTTTTTGGGGTTTTACACAAATGATGTGTTATATTTACGCTAATCGCTGTAATAGTGTTCCAGGATTCCAGCAACATATGTTGGCTGACTTTGTGCACTTCCCTCAGGCTGTAATGTTCCAGCTGGAGCTTTTTATATATTTTTTGCTTTTTTGCAAATTAACAGTAAACAAGAGACATTTTGTATTATTTGTGTAATTGTTTAATTACTGTTTTTTGTTGAGAAAGTCTTTTCTCTTTGTGTTTTTTTACAGCTACTATGTGCATGCCTGTCTGTAACATGGTGCTCTGCACACTGTAAGAGCAGCTGCTGGGCTCAGCAGCACTGCGTAGGACCGAGATACTCGCTTCGGTTGTTGTTGCTTGCAACTTCAACCCCAGTATCTTGATGCCGTTTTGGTGCCAGCTTTTTAGTGTCACCATTGCAAAGGCTGTTAGTCCATTCTAACAAACATGCTTCCCTCAGTCTTGTATTGGTACTGACTGAGTGGTTTTGCCAGTGGCTTTTACAGATGAGCATCAGTACCAAGGGCACCGATCTGCTGCGCTCCTGTACTGGTACCGGGACTGAGGTTATCGTACCAGTATCGTCCCAGTGCCGACCTGGTGCTAAAGCTACCGAACTGGTACTGAACCGACCCAGTGCCGAAGTCATCAAACTGGTACCGATCAGACACGGTACCGTACCTGTAAGGACCCTTTGCTAAAGTCACCAAACTGGTACCAAACCGACCCAGTATAGTCCAGGTACTGACCCAGTTCAGACCCGGTATTGACCCTGTGCTTTAGTCACAAAACGGTACTGACCTGGTTCTACATGGTGCCAAAGCTACTGAACTGGTACCGAACCGGCCAGGTTCCAAACCAGTAACTGCACCGGTCCTGAATCAGTAACGACCCGGTGTTAAATACACCAAACTGGTACCAAACCGACCTGGTACCTTCCAGGTACCTATCTAATTCCAGCCCGCTACTGATCAGTGCCAAGGTCACCAGTCCGATACCAAACTGGCCCTGCTCAGGCCTTGACCCGCCTGGTCGATATCTATAAGCAGATTGATGTAGCAACTGTATACTGTTCATTACATTGCTTGCTCCTTGCATCATGCCCAGGTTATATCCTTGTGAGACATGCAAGGTCAGTCTGCCTATTGAGGACAAGCACAGCAGTTGCTCTATCTGCTGGGGCCAGATCATGCCATCAAGGCACTGATTGATAATATTGGTATTTCTGAATCAATCTATCAGAATCAGGAACATAAAGAAGAGTTTCCCTAACTTTAGTTTCTGTTGCATCCCTAGACTCAGAGATGATCCATGTCATGTAGAAATGTACATTTTTCATTTTATGAAAGCAATAAAACATTATTACCAAGCAAAAGGGTAAAAATGTTTCTGAATATATTGTTTGTTTAGGACACAGAATTCTAACTACCAGTTCATATTATCCTTACACTACTACAAACAACAGCATAACATTAAAAGTCATGACCAGAAATATTTTCCTTGGCACTGAAAAGGTTAAAAGAAGTCAAATATGTTCCTGAAAGAATATGTTAACTTGTTCAATGGGAACAAGTCAACATTGGTACCAGTGCTTCATATATCACACATTTAATACAAATACCTAACAAAAAGTTCTACATTTTTTTGACACACCCTGACCTTATTGGATTACCTAATGTTAGCTTGGGCAATCCAAGATTCTTAGTCTGTGTACCAGCAACTAAATTTTATTTAAAAAATAAATAAATAAATACAACAAAATTACACTTGTAATTTGTCTTCTTGTGGTCAAGCTCAGAATGTTGTTAATGAGTGACACATTTTATGGTGTTAAAATTATGAAATGGGCCGTACTTTTTAAAGAGATGTGTGCGACATGCATCTCTTGGAGTGTAAATGCTGTTTGATTTGCACATTTCTACTTTTTTTAAAGAAAAACCAGGATGAGAAGAGGGTGGCATGTAAGAATGCTCTCTCAAAGGCTATTTTAAAAATGAAATCTTAAATACTTCAAAGGAATTGCATGCTCATTGTTTGTCACTTTATTGTACAGTCTAGGTATTTAAAGAGTCAGGGAGTAAATCACTAGCTGCCTGGACTAAACATGTATTACAATATGTCAGTTTTTTGGTACCAAATCCAAGCAGAACAATATAATTAATGCATCTCTATTTCACACTAAGCAACTTTTGAAGACTGATACTGGTCTCTGCTAAAACTACTGTAATTTGTGGACTATGTTGACAGTGGACCATATTGTTTGCTTGGGCCTCCATATAAATATATATTTCACTTAATGAGGCATTAAAACCAGTGCACAAACATACATTGGGTCCTCAAAACCACCTAAAGGTTTCAATAACTGAAAGGTTAAAAATGTTTGTATAATAATTAAGAGATTATAGGATTGTAGCCAAATGCAATTTGAAATGTACCTTGTTCACAGTAATTGATATGAAAGTCACAGTCAGGTTTAAATGGAATTGCAGCAAACAAAAAAATGTTTATGCAAGCCATAGTGAGAACACAGTAACGGTTAAAATTCTGCCATTCTTCCATAAAAGGGTATGTTGTCGAATTTTCTATATAGTGTTAGTGGCCCCAGGGATCAAAACTGTTGACTGTTCAAAACAGTTGTAGATTCATATTGAAAATGAATATGGCAATAGTTCGTCTCCTGTTTAGTATCACCAGGATGATGCATTTTTCTCCACCTTTTCCAACCTTTTCAGCTAATTGCTGTAGCATGTTAGCTATGTTTTATTAAAAGCTTGCAGACAGGATGACTCTTGTGCAACATATGTTGTATCTCAAAGGGCTATGCTTTATTGTTGCTTGGAGAGACAGATCGGCTGAGATGGGGGTGGCTAATTAAATTAGCCAGGGAATAGGAAGACTTTAGTCAGTTCATGCCATGGTTAAACGGATTGATGGTTATATTTACAGCACTGTATATATGCACATTATCTGATGAAAGAGGCATGTATTTCTCTGTATCCTTTGCTTTTCTTTTTGAGAGAGGACCAGGATTGAATGATGGGGTTTTTTCAGGTCAGGATTGTGGTGCATTGCCAGATCTATGAAGAGAAGCTCTCATAGCAGCAGCCTGGCTCTATCCAGTGCCGTTGTCCCTTACTTTTCATCTGCCTTAAATTCACAGAACAATTTTTTGAACAGGAAAGTTTTTTTTTTTTTTTTTTTTCAAGTGTTTAACTCAGGATGCATTTGAGGTAAACTTCATGAGGGGGAATAACATGAAATGGTGGGGTATACAGAAATCATGAAAGAAACATCCACATCTATTTATTACAGTGCTTGGCGAGTGGATATCTTCATCATAAGAAGCAGTATTTGATTTGTAACAATATATTTACAGTAAATGTGTCATTACAGATAGCTGTGTGTAGATATGCTGATCAGCAGTGGACCTGCATTGGTGTTTGAAATTCTGTGCAACAGTATATGATAAAGCAGGTTATATGCTGCCTCATTATTTTCAAAGCAGCTTTCAAGAATTTCAGAATTAAAAGCCACGATGAAGAAAATCTGTTGCATACTTGCAATAGACAATACTAAGCGATTGGCAGCTATTGAAGTAAGGATATAAATAGACAAGTTCAGATTGAGTTTTACAGACTTGTTTTGTGTGTGCAGATATGTGGCTTGAGATGTTTAGTGAGTTCTGCCTACTGTACAATTGAAACACAGCTAGATAATCCACATTGCAAACTCTGCAAGTTATGGGTTGTGGTATGCCTGGGAGTGTTGAGCTGTGCTTTATTATAATGATTCCTTTTTTGGGATAACGGAAAAATAATCTAACATTTCTATGACCTTGAAGGGTTAAAGCAGAGCTAGTTGTAACTACAGTATGCATGCACTCCCCTGCCTGTCAAAGGTGCATGTGTGCAATAAATAAATAATATATTGTGTTTTCAACCACGTCTACTTTTTTTTTTGGATCTGTAAAGCTTCCCCAGCTGGTGTTGGTGAACTTGTGCGAGAGGCCCAGAAAGGGGGCAGGCACACTTTAATTCAGTCTAGTGGCAGCTCTGGTTTTGAAAACCTTTTAGACTTCCTGGTTTTAAAAAAAAAAATAGTCTCCTATACCTGTGTAGAAAAATAAATTGGAGACTAAGGAGAAGTTTTCATTTTCCAAAATGCATGTTTCTGACATAAGGCCTTGTTTAAAAAAACCAAAAAACCACAACAACAATGAATGCATTGCAAATATGCAGGGTTCAGACAAGGGTAATGCCTTCTGTTTATTTTGCTCTTACAGGGCAGTTGTCAAGATGACTTTATAACTATATCTGGCTGAATTTTGTGTTGCCATGTGGGGGATAAGTGCGTATTTTACAACCCTGTACATTGTGACTGAATACCAGCTATTGGCATAATATTGCATGTAGTGTACCAAGCAGTGTGGCTGTGAGGGGGAGATTGTATATCTATCACAGTATCAAAGTAATTGTGGGTAAAGTATGTTGAAAACGATACATCAGGAATACGTGTTGCACAAGTTATAAAAATTTGTTTGCTGTGCCAAATGAGCACAGCTCTCTATAAGCAGGTAAATCATGTGCAAATCTTACAGGTGCTTCATTTATTTATTTATTTTATAAATTTCTTGGCAATAAAGAAGACCAATCTGAAGTGATCAAAGGTTAAATGGGGCTTCCTTTTCATAACACAGTCCTGGAATTTTACGTTGCAGCAATTCTGATTGGTTCCTGTGTTTTTTAAGGGGTGATGTCATAGATGTTAGTATGTGATAATCTACAGTACTAAAGACTTATTCGTAGTTACCCCGTGTAACCCCTTCTGAAAGTTGTTACCCCAATACTTTTCCAGTAGGTGGTAAGTCATGGAATTGTAGGAAGCTGGTGTTTTGTTACCTTTTATACTTCAGGTCCAGGTAAATTATCATCTTATATATATATATATATATATATATATATATATATATATATATACAGTGCCTTGCAAAAGTATTCAGACCCCTAACCAATTCTCTCATATTACCGAATTACAAATGGTACATTGAAATTTCGTTCTGTTTGATATTTTATTTTTAAACACTGAAATTCAGAATCAATTATTGTAAAGTGACATTGGTTTTATGATGGGAAATATTTTTAAGAAAAATAAAAAACTGAAATATCTTGCTTGCATAAGTATTCAACCCCTGTGCTGTGGAAGCTCCCAGTTTGCACCGATGAAAGAAATTGCCCTAACGAGGACACAATTACCTTACCATTGGCCTCCACCTGTGAACCATTAAAGTTGCTGTCACATTTTCTGGATAAAAACCCCCACTGTTGAAGGATCATTGGTAAGGCTGTGAATCTGAAAGAAAATGAAGACCAAAGAGCATTCTACAGAAGTTAGAGATAAAGTAATACAAATGCTGATTAGGGAAAGGGTACAAAATAATATCCAAGTGTTTGGATATCCCAGTGAGCACAGTTGGATCAATAATCAGGAAGTGGAAGCTGCATCACACCACCCAGGCACTGCCAAGAAAAGGCCGTCCCTCAAAACTCAGTGCTCAAACAAGGAGACTTGTGAGAGAAGCCACAGAGAGGCCAACAATCATTTTGAAGGAGCTACAGAGTTCAGTGGCTGGGAGTGGAGTAATGGTGCACCAGTCAACCATACCAAGAGCTCGGCATAACACTGGCCTGTATGGGAGGGTGGCAAGAAAGAAGCTGTTACTCAAAAAGTCTGGAGTTTGCTAGAAAGCATGAGAGTCACCCAGCTGCGATGTAGGAAAAGGTTTTGTGGTCAGATGAGACCAAGATAGAGCTTTTCGGCCAAAACTCAAAGCGCTATGTGTGGCGCAAACCTAACACTACCCATGCCTCAAGACACACCATCCCTACAGTGAAGTATGGTGGTGGCAGCATCATGCTGTGGGGATGCTTCTCATCAGCAGGGACTGGGCATCTTGTTACAATTGAAGGAAGAATGGATGGAGCAAAATACAGGAAAATACTGCAAGAGAATCTGCTTCAGTCCACTAAAAAACTGAAGCTTGGGAGGAAATTCACCTTTCAGCAGGACAATGATCCCAAGCCCAAGGCCAAAGCAACACTGGAGTGGCTCAAGAACAAAAAAGTGAATGTCCTACAGTGGCCCAAAGTCCTGATCTCAATCCCATTGAGAATCTGTGGCACTATTTGAAAATTGCGGTCCACAAGCGTCGTCCAACCAACCTGAACAACCTGGAGCAAATCTGCCAAGAAGAATGGGCCAAAATCATTGCGACACTGTGTGCAAAGCTGGTACATACTTACCCCAAAAGACTTAAAGCTGTTATTGCAGCGAAAGGTGGCTCTACAAAATATTAATGTGTGTGGGTTGAATACTTATGCAAGCAAGATATTTCAGTTTTTTATTTTTCTTAAAAATATTTCCCAACATAAAACCAATGTCACCTTACAGTAATTGATTTTGAGTTTCAGTGTTTTAAAATAAAATATCGAACAGAACAAAATTTCAATGTACCATTTGTAATTCAATAATATGAGAGAATTGGTCAGGGGTCTGAATACTTTTGCAAGGCACTATGTGTGTGTGTGTGTGTGTGTGTGTGTGTGTGTGTGTGTGTGTGTATATATATATATATATATATATATATATACACACACACACACACACACACACTGAATTACAGTCTTGTGAACTTGCAAAGGTAGTACAATAGTACATGTCCAGACAGTACACGAACTACAACACAAAATTTCAGTGAATGATATTGAATTACGAAAGAAAAACAAGAGAGCATTGCCTGCAATGAGGATTCACCAGTCAGTCATTTTGAAAAATATGTGTATAATAAGGAACCTTTTGTTTATCAATGCAACAATAAAATGAGCATAATCAACAAACACTGTTCAGAAATTTGTGAGAATGATCTGAAATTGTATAGCCATGGATTTTCTCAGAGGAAAGCCAGTTACTCATTTACATTTATTGAAAGTGGAGGGCAATTGAAAGCAAAAGGGTTTACCTCTTGTATATTTTTACAGTCCACAAGTAGTATGCTTGTAGTACGCTTGCTGAATGGGTCTCTTTGTACTCGGCATTGAAGTTTAAAAAAGACAAGCTGCATAAACTTGTCCTTTACTGAGACACTCCCTCTCTTTACCATTTTCAGTGCTTTATTGAATATGAAACATAGATTTTAGAGCTGGAGAAAACTACATTGTCGAAAACGTATCACAAAATAATAGAGCCCTGATTAGATGGCATTACCTTGTCTGTTCATGTCCATGCACTCTATTACCCATTGCTGGGTTCCAGTTGGAGTGTTTCAGTGCAGAAGTGCTGTGAGAGCTAGCGGGTTAACAACAGAAAGAAGGAGAACGCAGACAAAATTGTAAATGTGAAGGCTGTCTGCCTTTTATGCATCCCAATCTGTCTTGTGAGTCTGCTTTTCTGCCACTGGGAATACAAACTGAATTCATTAGGCTGACAATGAATTGTAAACACTTTGAAACACGTTGGGGTTTTTTTCTGTTAGTTTGTTTTAATTCAAACCTAAATCAATTTTAGACTCCACATATACTTTAGTACAATTATTACTTCTCCACTTATCCTTGTGCAGTAGAACTTTTCATTTTTATGTGTTCTTAACTATTCAGGTTCTCAGATTTATGTCTCACGCTCTTCTCTACACCACTAAAGTCTTGATGTTGTCCTATTCTTGTTAAATAGGGATGAAGGTCCTCTTGTGTTCTGTGTTCTGGGCTATTAATGCAGCAGTTTGTATAACAAACATTCATGTCACCCTGAAAATATGACAGATGTGGTCACAGTGCTATGAGAAATGTCAATTATAATTTAGAATGCTGCTCAAGGTAAATGTAGTCTTAAAATAAATGTTTGTATGTGTTCTGAAAGGGATTCAGAAGAGTTAATTAAAAGAAAAATCTTAGGAAAGGTCTCTTTCAAAGCTGGTCAAATGACCAGGAACACCTAGTTCATTAAGTACTAATTCACTGCCCACAGATGCCCAAGAAGCAAGTTCTACAGAATATGTGGCTTGTGGCAAACCAGGGGAATTACTTAAATGATGTTTTGATACAAGATCAGAACAACGCATTTTTAAGTGGTAGTTGTGCAGTCAGTTATGAATTTAGAACCTCTGCTGCCACCCTTTGTAAACCAGTTTAGGATATTACCTCTGCTGTAAAGAACCTGAAATCTGCCCTGCCAGGGTCAACCGGGAACCATTGTTAGTGGACAAGAGGCAATCAGCTGGGCATTCACTTTTTTAGCACCTTGTCCAGGATTGTGCCAAGCTCATCTTGGAAGCAGGAGGTATTTGAATGGCATTTGAGGGATGTAATGTTTACCATTGCAGCGCGGCCCTGCCTAGCCACCGTAATGCAGTTTGAAGGCAGCATGTCCTAAAGTCACACTATTATTATGGGTTGTTGAAGCACAAACGTGGTAAAGAAAGCGTGGAGAGCAGTGGTGTGTGGAGATTTCCCTCCTAGACAAAGAGACAGATATATATCAGGAGACAGCAGGCCATAGTGACAGTTACATATTATGAATTCCACCATACATGTGTTTGCAAATCTAGCTTGCAGAAGAGAAGTACTGCTCTATAACCTTTTTATGGTGTGTTTTAGTTTGAAGGCTTATTTTTTTGTAAATACTGTAGTAATGCAAACCATTTAGAATGCTGTTTTGTCAACTGTTCCTGCCCTTTATTAAAATCTAGTCCCTGTCTATGTAGAACATTTAATAAAAAAAAAGAGAGACTGCTCAATGGAGGCTGAGTTGAGAAGCAGTGTCAGAAGTTATTATTTATAAAGGTTAGCCCTTTGAGTGTCCATACCATTGAGGAGTGTCACTGTCCCAGTGCTGGAGAGAGAGGGTGAAATTTGGTAATCTTTCTTAGTTATGGGTCTGTTTATAAAAGTACTTGCCATTTGTGCTAGTCAGTCGCATTTCGTTTAAAAAAAAAATAACGAGCGTTGCTCATATTGATATTCATATCGCAAAGCAATTTATGAATGGGCTTATAGTTATTCAAGAACAAAATGTGTCTTCTTTTGATGACATCAGCCCTATAAATGTTTCCTTGAGGGCGCTCGGTAGCTGCATTAAAAAAAAAAAAAGGAATACCGACAGCAATACAAAGATACATACAAGCATGCCGAAGAGGCAAAGGCAGGAGTGTTGTCGAGCTCATGACAGTCTGTTACTGATAGAAGTTTTGAAAATTAACATAAACTATAGGATCCAAAACCTGTGTCTAGATTTTTTTTTTTTTTAAGGGGTGGCCATGTGTGTGATTGTAAGGGCATTTATGAGCTTAATAAAGGCCTAAATTCTGAATGTTTGTCGCCTCCTTCAACCACCCCCCACCCCCCTCCCCCCCAAATTCATTTTTCAAAATATCAGGCAGTGTTAATCTCAGGGACAGCAAATCATATAACAGTACACGGCAGTCTAATAATAATAATAAAAAAAAAATATGTATTTTTTATTTTAACATGTTCCGATTACTTATTTTGACAATGAGGTATTCATTAACCTTTATCTCAATTCGTTAAAAATATTCCTTCAGGAACGAAAGTCCTTGGGACTTAACGACTTGTCAGTTGTCCCTTAGGAATAGCAGTGATCATTAAATAAGTGGCTGTGGTCGAAATCCGATCGTGTACCCGTTTTCCTCTTACGATGGCCTTTAACCCTCTATAAAGGACTGAAATGTGCAGTTTTTAAAGAAACACGTTACGCGTCAGCATGATCCAGAGATCATATTGCAACTAGAAATAGCAGAAGATGCATCTTTGTAACAGGCAAACCTGTAACACTGTATTCCAGAGCCAAGTGACTGTATTCCACCACCACAGCACACCCTTATAGAAGGCTTCCAGATGTAACATTGATTTTAGCCAAGGGTTCTATACATTATTCTTACACAGCGTTTCTCAAACTGGGGGTCCTTACCCGAAAGAGTGACGCACGTTCACAAAAAATACTGACACAAATTTACAGTTAGGGCTTCTGACTTTTTATTTTAACCAATAAAACACCTGATACAAAAATGCAAACACTGGTTACTCAATTCACGTGGACTTCACCCCTTTCCCACTATTGAAGACTCTGCTTGCAAGATTTAAAACGAGATTACAATTACAATAGAAGGTTGATTTGCAGAACTTAAAGATTGCATTACAGCTCATGTACACTTAATCCTTAACAGTAAATGGTATAATATGAAGCCAGACCTCCGGCCGTGTTTACTAAGTGTCCAGATATTCCTTTGTTCCATTTCTGATGGCAAAATTTAAATCTTAGTTCACACAGAACAACCGTCTTGAAGCAGAAACACACAAGTGACACAAATGACAGGCTTGTTGTTGATCTAAACACTTCCGCCTCTGGGTCTAGTGTTATGCCATGGTTTCACTTTGTAATCTGGTTATTTATTTTACAGTTGAGATGTTTGGTCAAAATAAAAGTGCATTTTATAGTAGTTAAAAATAAAGGTTATCCCTGAAAACCATTGCTACCCCAACCCCCTCACCTCACACACCTTTTTATGAAGGCTCCTGTGCCGTTGACTCCAGGCATAATGATTGCATGCCCATGCTTCATTTAGGGTTCCTATGTAGTATGTACAGTAATTTCATATGATAATGTAATTTGGTGGTGGTGGGGGGGGGGGTCTGCACAGCCTGAAACATTTCCAAAGGGGGGCCCAGCAAAAAATGTTTGAGAATCCCTATATTAGGGAATTGATGTAAATATGATGTAAGTTTTATGTAGTTCACAACACATAAACAGAAAACCTGGAGTGATTGTGTAACAGCTGTGATTTCAAGTCTGAAGCCACAGAATGAAGTGCTCATAAAAGTAGATGGACCGCTGTTATACTGCATGTTTATTTAATTGTTTTAATTGAGATTAATATAAGTACTTCCCATTTCCACTTGCTGAAACCTTCATCAGTTATGGACCATACTACTATACAGACTCTTACTGAAACACACACACAGAGCATATTGCATGTATACTGTGTATACTTCAATATACATTTCCTGACCTAATCCCTTACAGATTCGCTTCAAGTTGATTGAATATACAACACAGCATGCATCATACAAATTGAACTACCAGTGCAATGACTGCCCACAGAAAAGCCATTTTCAAAACCCAGCATGGGGCAGTGGGATCAGCTGGAGCCTCCTTTTCCAGGGATCAACAGGGGCAGTTAATTACCTAGAGCCTGGCTGAAAATGAATGAAAAACTCCAGATGCAAATGCAGAACTATTTCCAAGCTGCTTAAATCATAAAAACAAACTTGAACTATGCTTCCTGAGAAAGTTAAAGTATTTGATTAATTTACTTCAAAACATTGACATTCTTCATAAAGCCGCTAGTAAAATATGTCAAGTAGACAAACATCACAGCTGGTGTAATCTGATTAGGACACTAGCCGTTTGTCTACCTGACTTGGGGCCTCGTTCACTAAATAGTGGTAAAGGACCAGAATTACCGCGTGGCAGGGGGAAGCAAAAATGAAGCAGCAGTTGCTCTATTCACTAAGCTAATTATCTGCACAAAAAAAGTGAGCTAAATGATTCATTTGCAAGTTATGCACAAGGTTTACATACACTTCATTGTAGTATGTAAGGGCGCTTGAAAGAAAAGGTAAGTGCAGGTGTGAGTTTGGCACAATGACAGTGACGAAGGAGGATAGATTGAGGAATCTAAAATTTATAGACCAGGAGCTAAATGTATTAACTAAGAAGTGGTGTGGGGGATTATGAAGGGCTTTTTGGTGCTGAATCAGTGAGAACATTAACTTCAATGAAATATTAAGGAGACATAGGAGGAGGGCGGGGGTCTTGTCCCAAATCAGTGGAGAAAGTAATGGAATTTACTTTTACCTATGCAAATCAAACACCTGTTTGTTCAACTTGATCTCCCTCTAATTTTTTTGTAAATCAAAAGTTAGCAAAGCACTTCAACTCTCACTCTATACATTCATTTATTAGACCTTTACAGTTTCCATAATTTTCTTTTGTATATTTTAAAGCAGTTGTAAGCATAGCCTACTTTAATATCACACATACATGGTAAATATATTAACATAGCCAAAATTGTTGCATATGACATGACAGCCACCGTCTTGTCAATAGCTTTGGGGGCGGGAGTAAGTGCTCCTGGTAGTGCATTGTTAATAGGTGTTATTTTTATGTTGCGGTTGAGGGATTAACTGGCTATCAATTACATAGTTTATCTCTCAACCACATTCGGCACAGGTTTTACCATATGCATGGTCAACAGCCAGTTTATCAATAATTGCTCGCTGTTGGCCACGCGGTCTCGTGATTTTATCTGGATGGGGCATTTTAACCCCGTCCAAGCTGTGAAACAACAATAACAATTAAACAGTTTTTACCACACTAAACCATACATTTTAAATAATAACACAACAAATAATATAATACACACAGGGGCGGGGTATACCCCGTCACAGGTCTGTATATAAAATACCTCCCTCACGGTATTTTGTGATGTAATTTGCATACATTTCCACCCATTAACATTATTCATTATATTTAAATGACTGAAACACTGTGCTTTTTCCATGTGTTAGGTTGCCTGCCACTAGTTAGTGAATACAGGAGATGTAAAAAGTATGCGATAAAGGGGCTTACTGTGTACAAAACACATTACCGCTGTTTAGTGAATGAGGACCTTAGTTTCTTATTAATAATACCTCCCAACATAGAAGGATGAATTACCTTCTTAAAGCCGCAGCTCTCAACTTACTTCAGCCTTATCAAACGTGTTCGATTATTGCGGAGGGGTGCACCAGCAAGTCAATGACCCACTTTACCTTTTAAACTTCACGGAATGAAAATCTTTTGCAAAGAAGTTTATTTTAATAATCTGGGTTTTTTTTTTTTTTTTTACTACCATCAGAAACTGATTTGTCTATGTAGAAAGGAAAAAAGTGGAAGTGTACAACATTTTCCTCATGCAGTGTACTTGAGAAAACTCTTTCAGCCAAAACAGCGGGAATTTATCAATTGGAAGAAAAATAAAAGCTAATCTAGCACAATTAATCTTAGTGCTTTTATTCTTATTTCTTAGAGGTGTTGCCCAGGATGTTGGCTACCCCTTGAGACGGGTCTATGCAGACATGTTCTTATGAGGAAAAAGCCAAGATTTGTTTTAAGTTGAAAGCTATTGAGGTGGACTAACATACTGGTATTTCATACTGTATTTAATCCAGTGTAATCCAATCTGCAGACTCTGTGTGTCCCTCATATTGGCCCCTTCAGTGGCATACCTAGGGGGTGGTTTTAGGGGTTTGAATCCCCTCAAAATGCATTACTCAACATGGGAGAAAAAAAAGGTCATATTCTTATATTGTTGTTATATTCTTTTCTACATGGGTCTAAAAATAAGAACTGTTATTACATCTAATTGTAAACCGCAGACACCTCAGCACAGCATTGATACAGGTGCCCTTCACCTCTCTTACACATTATTCACACCTGTTGTTCTAGACAAGAGGCACGCTGTATTAAAAGTTTTTTTCATTATTTATCACAAATACTTTACAGTCAAACTCGTTTTATCGTGGGCCTGAGATATTATAGACACAGCAGCAGTACACCCAGAAACACATAGAAATAGGAGGCTAATAATACAGTGAATCACAGTGTAAACTTCATATAAGCTTTTCAGTTATGCAGTCTTGCTAGATGAGAAGGGGCAATCACTGCTTACAGTAGGGTAAAAGTAACAGATTGCATACACTACAAGTAACAGTAACGTTGCGCCTGTCTATCTCCATATACCGCATTACTTCAATTTGGAGCTACAGCGTTTATTTTAAATTGATCAAATTTACTGTGGCCCTTAAACCAGGGCGGCCTTTATTAATAATACTGTGCTTTACAAACACTGCAATATTTTATTACATGATTTAAGGCATTTCAGAAGCGGTGCCGTGAGAAGCTCTGATCTGCAGGGCCTTTGGGGCTTGAATACAGTACATTTATGATAGTTAACGAGAGCCTATTAGTTGGGAGTTCAGGGGAGTACTGTACCAGCGAATCAGGACTGTGTATTGGTTGCTATGGGGCGGGACAAGACGAGGAGAGAGAATGGTAGTTCAGTGCCATGGATTTGTTTTTAATAACGAAAAATGTTACCTCTTAATATCAGTTTGATTTCTGTTAAAACTGAAATATATCCTACTCGTTTTTTTATTTTTCTTCTCAGTGTAATTTACCTGCTGTTTGTGATTTCTCTGTAAGAGAAATCTTCTCATAGAGTCTTCTCATAAATCTTTTCATAGATAGTAAGAAAGCTTCTATATGTCTATATAATATATATATATATATATATATATATATATATATATATATATATATATATATATATATATACAGGACTGAGTAAAATTCCAATTGAATAAAAAACAAAACAACTAAACCCCCTACAAGAAGATATCTTCAGCCAGCTTTCGGATAGCGCTTAGAGTGACCGGGAAAGATCTAAGTTTAAGTTTAAGTTTTCACCATCCAAGCTGAGGACGAGGTAAACAGACAGCCCTTGTTTTATCCCCGGCTGTGTTGGCACTGAACTCTGCTGAAAAAAAAGTTTAAAAAATTGTCTGTCGGGACTGTACCATACGCGCTAAGATGTGTGTGCATTGATTTGTGTTACACGGTGGATTGAGGCTGCAGTCTCTTATGGGCGTCACACGTACATAGACAGGTGTGCGTTTCTTTATTTTTTGAGCAGGGGTAGAAAAAAAAATACCTTTACGTTTCTTTATTGAGAGCGACGTTTATTCGAGGGTGGAGTCTATTATAAAGCTGATATCTGAGTGAGATGTTATTTCGAGGGTGTTGTTAATTCGAAGTAATAAGGTATTAATTATTACCCATCTGCAAAAATCTCCATCATCCATCCTGGACCCTTTTTTTATATATATATATATATATATATATATATATGAAACATAAAAATGTTAACAGATATTTATATAAGAAAAGCAATAACTTACTTTAACTTAGTGGTGCTTTGCTTCACAATATCCATGGAGAAAAAAAAAAAAAAAAAAGGTATTATTGTATTGTTTTACTATTCCATGCCATCATGCAGCCACCTCAAAACAAAAACATTTCTGTACTTCACTGCACAGACTACAAGCAGAGGTATTTTAATCTTCTCTGTATATAAATGCTGACTCACTACACCAATGTGTTAAGTACAATATCAAGATGAATGTTGCATTATTTTGAGATGTGTTTTGATGTTTTAAAAGTACATCTAATTTATAATACCGAAAGTTCACATTTTAAAAATACATTAATAATAGCTTAAGTAATCACAGGGACAAAATGCAATGACCCACCAGCTCATGCACATATTTCAAAATAATCCCGGTAGTGCTGAGCAAGTTAAGGATGAAAGGAATTATACATGGATGAAGGGTATATTTGCATCCTGAGCCATTCGACAAAAAGGCATAATACCACAGTAGTGACGTCAAAAAGTGATAATACCTCTAGAGGAGAATATACTTGAACTTTGACCCATTCAACTCCTTGAGACATCACATTCAATTCAAACACAAAATGTTTCGTTTTCAATCACTCTACAACACCAGCAGCACAGAAATGTTCATTAATGATCAACAAAATGAGAATACGTTAAAAAAAAAAAAAAAAAAGATGTAAAGCTGATATATTCATATATCTTGAGAAATTGGAGAGGAACAGGAAATTAAAACAAGATAAAGGCAATCGTCTAAATAAAGCTGAAGAACTAACAGATAACAACACAGTCTGTACGTCACTGAAACACTGCGTTTAAAAAAACCGAACTGTACTGCTGACAGGGGTTCTGGAACAAGGGGTGCTGAGGGTGCGGTAGCACCCCCTGGCTTTGCATGGCTTCCATCATATACAGGGGTTACAGTTGTGTTAAATGGCTTTCAGCACCCCCACTTTAAAATTAGTTTTAGTGCCACTGACTGCTGAACCTCGCCTTCTTTAATATTAACATCACAAGGGTATCCATGTATTATAAAAAAAATAATAGATGGGCCTCTTCAGTGAGTTACAGGAAAACAATTTTATCTCTGGTTTCTGTGACAGTTTATCAATGTATAGAATGAGGAATGGAATCGATCAAAAATATCTATTTTTGATTTAGCAGCCCCTATATATGTATATATTTATATGTATTAAAGCCGATTTTCCTGTTTTATTATTTTTTTGTGTTTGTTTTTAGGTGTCCATCCCTTGTTTTTTAATGAGTTGATGTGCACACTTTTTGAAAACAGTATATAGTTTCTGGGCCGGTGTGGTAGGATAGCCGGGAGTACAGAGACTCTGACACAGTGAACTGCAGTGAAAAGCGCTGCTGCGCTGTTTTAATCAACAAAAAGTAAATCAAAAAAATCAAACAAACACTGCCCGCAGAGCCAAATAAATGGATTAAACAAAAAAACTGTTCAGGCTGAGCAGAGCCTTCACTGACCTTTGAACCACACAACACAGAAACATTCACCCCAAAACACCTCCACCAAACAAAGTCATTTCCCCCTTTTTATAGCGTGTGGCTGGAGCCTAATTATCAATTATTCAATTAGCTCCAGCCACATTCTCACATATATTTTGGCAGGGATAGGAAATTAACCCCATCCCTGCCAGCCACCACCAAATCACCACAGCACAATATTTACAGACAGGGCCCTGCCCTGCCACAGCCGTTGAGAGGAAACTGGTGAAGAAATGAGAGTAGAGCACACGAGAGTGGGTACACAGGTTGTGGATTTTTTTGTTTTTCTTGATTTATAGCTATTAAATGTTTGAAATCCATTTGTTAATTGGGTTCTTAGTAAAAGAAAAACACCAATCAATGGAATGGTTAAATAATACTTTATTGTGTGGTGTTTGCCTACGAGACTAACAAGAATGATTGGTGTGTATAGGGTTTGTTGTATCTTAATATATACACAATAAACTTGATTATACTGTTATTTGTATTTTTAGCAGCATTAGCAATAAAAAGCATACATGATTTTTTTTTGGAATTTATTATCACTATTGAACGATATCATGTCATAATATCGATATTGGTGCCCACCCCTATACAGAATAATATGAACCTACTCATAGATTTTCAAAATCTATAAAAACCTCTATAGGAAAATGGCCTATATTTGTTCTAGAAATTATAGAAAAATCTATAGGATTCCATTAGGATTGCTACTTGAATTCATTAAAAAAAAAAAAACAGAAATACCTGTATTAAAGTGTCGCTGTATTAAAGTGTTGCTGAGTTGGTCAGTGCAGCAGTTCTAGTTTCCATAGTTGACTGGCTTTACTACCTCTTTAAAGGGCCATTGTAATGGTAATATGTGTAGTGCTTCCAAGTACTTTAACCTGGTTTGCTGTGGATTGTGTATTATATTATGAGACATTGGATTTTGTAATTTATTTTTTTTATCTAAATGTATTTACAATTACTCATATATTCACAAGTTGTCTTTCTTATCAAGTGGATACATTATCAAACATGTTCTTATTAATTCATGAGTAAACATACATTTAGAATATGTACAAAAGCTACGAAGAGCTGGAATTTTGTATTCATTTTTTTATGTTCATAATCCCTGCATCTTCTTGTAACTAGGAATTAAACTTTCTTTGACATCCAGACTAAAACAAGTTTTTTCAGTCCTCTGTCCTGTTATGTACTGTTCTCCTACCCAACCTTTTTCTCTCCATATGTCAGCCACCACACAAAATGAATCTCTTGCATTGTATACTTTTCTGTCAATTTGTGATTAAAAGTCAAAATTGCAAAACATGAATGAGCTCACATCAGAGAAAACATTCTTTTAACCCATTATTTTTTGTACCCCTAATACTTGGTTCTGTGACCCCTCCAGAGCCCTCAGTATTCAGTCAGAACCAAAGCAGGTACAGCAGGTTTGACTTCTCACTTGTTGGGCCCCATGAGTTGATTTCAGACTGATGTGCTTCTGAATAAGCAAGCCCTGGCTTGTTTTCATGAAAAAATGCGGAACACTGTTCATATACTGTTGGTCTCATTCCCGTTCGTAATTCATTACAGGGGACAGCTGTCGTGCTTTCTTATTTTGTACGAATTACTAAGATTAACTCTGAATCTAAAAGTGACCCTTTTTTCCCATTCTTGCCATGGATTTGTGGTATTGTAGAACAGCTACAAACAGTTCAAGTTCTGTAAGTATGTAATGAAGAACTTTGCAGTAGGGGTCTGGTTAATATTGATACATTTCACAAAAGAACTTCAAGCACAAACAGCAGTACTGTAGCTTGAAATCTACAAGTTCCACTAATATCTCTGCACTGTGGCACAGCATTCGCTTATTGGGTTTAAATGGTAAAGGAACGCTTTCGCTCTCAGTCAGCCAGGAACCTTGGTTGTTTAAAGTGAAATTTAAATATTTTTAGGTGACTGATATATCTTTGCTGAGGACCAACACCACACCACTCTTCATCAGGAAGTCTGTTTGTTGTTAAAGTATAGAAGGCAAATTGTAATTCTTTTATCTGTTTTTTTTTTTTCTCACAGGCAGAGAAAAGGGCCACACTTGTTGCTGTGATGAACTCACTGGAGGAAACTGTCGGGAACGAGAAACAGAAGGAGGAGGAGGAGGAGGAGGTGTCCAGCGAGGCCCCCTCCCAGCAGCCCACAGATCCCGTCTCACCCACTGTGGCCACCACCCCCGAGCCCGTCGGAGCAGAGGCCTTGGAGAAAACTGCCTCTAAGTCAGTGGATGACGAAGCCGAATACGAGGTGAAAGATGTGTGTGTTTGTGTGTGAAAGGCCTTCACTTCTGGTACCTGCTTTATATACCGAGCATCAAAAGAAACATCACTATTATATGACATTTCTATAGAAAAATAAATGTTTTTGGTTTCTTTCATCTTTGACCATGACATGCTTGGGTGACTATGACTGAATTATATGCGCTTAATCCCTTCGCTGCTAAGGGTTTTTCCACCCCCAGTGCTAGAGGTTTTTCTTGAATTTGGGACTGAATTGTTTCAATTTCTCACAGGTCTCTAAAGGAAACATAGGAAACCTATATATATATATTTTTTTTTTTCCCAGCACAATCTAAATTTTTCAATCATATATGTACACAACTGATTGACATATTGCAGAATAAATGGGGAAAAAATGAAAAATTACAATTTCTGTGCCACTTTAAGCCCTAATAAAAGTAATTTTCATGGTAATTAGACCAACTTAATGTGTCTTGCATTGCTAATATGTTAACTGTCAATGGAGAAGAAAGTTAGTAGGAGTGTTTCTGTCATGGCTGCGTCAGCATTTATATTAATAAATAATACTAAACATTTAAAACAGAACATAATCGGTCAATGTATAAACTATACATATTTTTAAATGTAGACAAAAACTAAATTTTAAATATAATTTCTAAAGACTAAATTCCCATACATGTCCTAAAATGTTGAAATCGATTACTCACCCGCAGCCTTTAGGGCACTGACATATTTTTTAATATTATTATTACTGCAGATGGTGCAGCATAGCCTGGGACTGTATACAGCAATCAATAATGATTGATCAGTTCTGAAAATAACTGTTGAAAATAAAATAAAATTTGACAAATACCTCCTGTGGGTCTACTAAATGTTGTAGCCATCAGGATGTACTCAAATCAAACCACGATCCGAAATATAAAACTCTTCAGTTTGTTTATTTGACTTACTGGATTCCACACTGAACAACACAGAGAAATCCTGTAAGCCAGTTTAGACATCAGCCATTCACCATTTGATTGACGTGATCAATCCACCATTCACACATTTTGAGAGACTAAACCCTCCCACACATATCCTAAAATATCAGAAGCGATTGGTCAAACACAGCGTGCCCTAGCACTGAGTTACTGCCACATGCACCACGGTACAACAGAGACAGCATACAGTAATCAATAGCGATCGATCAGTTCACTGAAAATAACTATTGAAAGTGAGATTAAGTTTGCTAAAAATAGGTCCTTAGATGCCTTAAATGTTGTATCCATCAAAAGTTGCGCCAATCAAAGCACTATAAAAAATATAATAATATGAGATTCATTTTAGGACGTACGCTCTACGCTCCCAAGCACTTTATGAGGACATTTTTAGGGTGTATGCTGTATGCCCCTTAGCACTGAAGGGGTTAATCACCTAATTAGTGAGAGTGTTGATTGGACAGTGGATATGGATATGGCTGTTGAATTGCAAGCTTGAATAAAAGCAATAAAGAAAATCACAAAAAAAAAAAACAATATGCCACGTCTGTCAAGAGAGCAGCACCTTTGTGCAATCGGCATGTTGGAGGCTGGACTAGGGCAGCGTACTGTGGCTTGCATTCTTGGGTGCTCACAGCCAGCAATTTCAAACCTGGCGAGATGGTTTAACCAGACACACTTTGTCAATGACAGGCCACGAACTGGGAGACCAAGAGTCATAACACCTGCCCAAGATCGACAGGTCATTTTGCAGAATCTTCGTGATGTCAGTTGGTATATAATCAGCACAATAAAAAGTTACTGCACATGCTCTAAAAGAGAGTTTGTCATTTTTCAATCACATCTAGTGAATTTTCTCCAAATATAAGTGATACATTTCTTTTGATGCTCAGTATATACCAAACTAAGGGTGTAACAAGTAGCTATAATGTTATTTTAGTTAGTTCTTCTGCTGCAATAAGTATGATGTAAAGCACAGTGAACTACACAAAATTAAGTGAAAAAGTATAAAGTACAGTATGACAATCGGAGGGCTAAGGATGCATACTTAATCTAAGGGTTTACTTTATGTAAGCTTAGACCGTCTCGACTTTGATCCAGCTATTTGCTTAAGGCTGGTCAGATTTCCAGCATATTCCAGCAGTCATTTAAAACAGTATCCAATAGAACTAGCCCTTGTATCACATCTGTATGTTATAACAAGGCCTGTAAGTTGCATTGGACCGTGCTGTGCTGTTTTCTATCGTCCCAGATTACTGGAAATAACTTTCAGTACCTTTTTTCAGAATAAGGAACTGCTTTGGGCAACTCAAATCTATCCCAAAGCTTGGTGGTATTGTTTACATCAGGGATAGAAAGACTGATGGACTGCGGTCCGAATCTGGCCTGCCAATACGTTTTGAACGGACCGCTAAGTTATATGCCATCTATGTTTTACGTGCATTCCCATTGGAAATGCTGTGTAATTTTGAAGCCAATATACTTCTTATGAGAGTGTGGTACAAGAGGGTGCTGTAGGGGTCAGTGAGGTAGTAAATAGTATTGTAAATGAACTCCAAGTGCTGCGAATGAAATAAAATGTACAGCAAAGCTATCCTATTAGAAGCTAGAATGAAGTGGCAGTTTTTCAAGCATCGACCTCACCCTTCTCTATAACAACCGTCATTGGTACGTCTTTTGCACAATTAAGGTCACCCATCACAGAGACAAAGAAAACAACTGCAAGTGCTAGAGAGCCCAACAACAGCACGTGTGATAACTGTGTTTGTCTAGCTACAGTGCCGTGAAAAAGTATTTGCCCCCTGTCTGATTTTCTGCATTTTTACACATTTTTCAATTTGAATTTGGTCAGATCTTTTCGTGAGTTGTAGCATTATATAGAGGGAAAAAATGACACCAAAGTTTGGTGCTTCTTTCATTTGTTTGGTTTGCAAGGTTCAATCAGTCAATCTTCAGGTGTGAAAAAGTTATTGCCCTCCCTAGTTAACTCAACCCAATTAAAGGGATAATTAAGGTCAGCTGGTTGAATACTTTGGTTAATAATCAGGCCTGATTTGGGCCAGCCCTGCCAAATATAAATCTACCCAGCTTTGGCCCTTACCATCAGTGAAGTTGTCAGCACACAGGTTCTAGAGGCACATCGTGCCACGATCAAAAGAAATTCCTGAAGACTTCTGGAAAAAAAACGTGTTGATGCATATCAGTCTGGAAAGGGTTACAAAGCCATTTCTAATGATCTGGGGCTCCACCAGACCACAGTCAGAGCCATATTGTCAAAATGGAGAAAGTTTGGGACAGTAGTGAATCTTTCTCAGGAGTGGCAAATTAACATGTATTTATACTAAAGTAATACAAAAATGACTACAAAAGATTTAGAAGTGAGTAGTTTTTCGAGATTTACGATTATACTGTATTTACAGTATAATCGTAAATCTCGAAAAACTACTCACTTCTAAATCTTTTGTAGTCATTTTTGTATTACTTTAGTATAAATACATGTTAATTTGGATTCATATGTTGTTTTTTTCTGACTTTATGTGAACGAAAAGACACACATTTGCCTGTTTTCCCATTGGAAATAGTGATATTTTGAAATATCACTGTCCTGGTCACAAAAGCAAAGTTTGTGGGGAATAATAGCCATTTTCTATACTTTTGAGGCATAAGCAATTAGGAAATAACACTTACTACCCAGGAACAAAAAAAAAAAAAATTGTTACACAGTGTTATCAGTGTTCGTGTCTGGATTTCTGGTTCAGATTGGAGCATCAAGTTTGTCCCATCCTACTGTAAATAACTTATTTTAGTTGCCATACCAGTACAGTGCCTTGATGTCCTCTGTTCTGTGAAGGTGCTATAGAAACAAAGGCTACAAAATAAAATGACATTGTGAAAATATTTTGTAAAAAAGACCAAGTAACCACTATTCAAGCTGAGAACCCCTGGTACAAATACCCATTGTGAGGTGTGTTATTTGCAGTAAACCGTGCTATAGATGAACAAGGGTATGCGTTTCGTATCGCCCGACGCCCAGGACAACAACATTTGTGTGACGGACAAGTTTTGTCGTTATACTTTGCCCGTAGCACAAGTAATTTTTATTTATTTATTTTTCCTATGTTAATTCTGCTGCTAGAAAGACACTTCTGTATATTTCTAGAGCCACGCAAGTTTCTGACAACAGAATTGCGGAAGCTAACACCTACGCAGAAACATTTTAAAAAGTATTTACAGCCCACCCCTATTACTTGTGATTGGCTAGCTGTGGGAAGAGCTGATCTTCTATTGGTTACATAGAAACCCAGAAATGGCTGCCAAGAGAGCTTCTGGCAATGCACAGACTAATCTTTTAAATTTAAGGTATTATTTACGTTTTTTGTAAATTAGAAAATAAGTGATGCTGCTTTCTTACTGCATGGACCTGACATTTAAATGCAGTAACGTAGTAAAATTACAACATCAAAAAACATCACAGTCACTAAGGTTTTAGCAGATTAGAAAAAATCGTGTTGTCTAATTTTATAAAATTATTTTAAGTCAACTTGGTGGTTAAGCGTGTACAGTACTTGTTGGGATGTTTTAAAAAAAAAGTTTACTGTTTAGAAGCATTTAAAGTCAACCTTACTCTTGCAAAAATTGTATTTTGTTTTTCTTTCAATTCTAGTGTTGCTAAGCTAGTTTGCTGTTTACCATTTGTATGTTTTATTTAGATTTAAACACTATATTTAAAAAATACACTTTTTTATAGGTTATACACAAGTCCTATAATAATCTGGAGTTCAGCAGTTACAAAACTGAAAGAACGTCAAGAAAAATCAGAATTCCACAAAGCAGCTGTAATAGTTGGCAAAGATTGTGTATCTGTGATGTAACATAAAGAAAACACCTGTGCATCAGGAGTTGGATTCAGCGTATAGAGAAAGAGTGGAAAGAAACAGACAGAAGATATTTTTATATTTGAATGACTCCCAAGTATTGCTTATTATAGTTGTACTTTTAGTATGTTATTTAAGTTTATTACTGAAAGGAACATTTCCTTAAAGAATTGTATACATTTGTTGAGGTGAGGTGGGGTCATGGGGAACCTTTTCTGTATCTTGAAAAATTTAGTGAACCCATCAAGCTACAAGGCTAAATCCATCCCTGTTAATCACTGATTGATTGATTGTGTTCACTGTTAAATAAAACCAAAATCCTGGTTATAGTTATATTATAAATTAGTTATATTCAACTTTTTTGTGTGTTTTGTGCGACGGAGAGGGGGCAAGTAGATTTTTTAGCATTTCGTCCCTTGGACAACAAGTTCTTTTCAAAAAGTGCACTCCCCTGTAGCACGCCTTCATGTTATAGAGAAATCTGGAGTGCCTTTATTTTTTGTTTGTTGTTTCTTTTGACTTTTTTTTTTTAATTGATTTTTCCCTCTCGAGTAATGACCTAGGGTATTGTCTCTCTTACTGAGGGTGTGTTTTCAATGGTTCTTGCAGGACGACCGTGGCTTCGGAATCGGGGAGCTGATCTGGGGGAAGCTGCGCGGATTCTCCTGGTGGCCTGGACGCATCGTCTCCTGGTGGATGACAGGGAGGAGCAGAGCTGCCGAAGGAACCAGATGGGTCATGTGGTTCGGTGACGGCAAATTTTCGGTGGTATGTGCTTCAAGAAATTTAAAACTGTAAACAGACTGGCTGGATATATTTTTATGCACTTTACATTTATTTAAGAGATTTAGCTGGCTATTACACAATGAGACTAGAAAGTCTGCTCAAATTAAATGGAAAATTACGGTATAACAATGGAAACTGTCATAACGGAATTGGTGGCCAATAATAAAAGGGTACATTTTTTATCAGAAGGAAGAGTTTGCAATACAGCAACTGTGCTTGTGTTTTCAAATTGGGAGGCGTTTTGATTCTCCCGCCCTGTGAGTTTTTTGTTATATAACCTAACAGGAGGCCCTCAGTGCTGAAAACCTTAGCTCAGTGAGTGATACAGCCAGACCGCATTGGCATGACCTTGAAGCATCCAAATGCAGCTAGCAGCCAGGTCTGATCAGATGTTGATTTTAGGCTAAGCCCCTGTTTGTGCTGGCAGTTGACAGGATGGGTTTTCATCCTATTTATTTTTGGAAGTGTGGTGGCACAGTGCCTGATTAAGTACGCGCCATTGAAACCTCATTGCCCTCACTTGTAATAAGCTCTTCCACCCATATTTCCTGGCACACTGCAGGACAGTTAATAGAATGGTCGTTCGAATCTGGCCCTCTTCAGATCATTGTAAAGACAGGTAGTGGGTTCTAAGGGTTAGCGGGAGGGCCTGTAAGCCAAGAGATCCCAGATCCTAGAATTTAATCCCTGCTCAGCCACAGACTCACTCACTGTTTTACTTCATTGTGCCTGTAAAATTAAACAGAAAGATAGCTTATGTTGCAACATATTTAGACTGTGTTTTTTTTTTTTTCATGCAAAATAGGCCTGCAGTAATACTAAAATAAAATGTTGGCAAAGAATTGTATACATTTCTTTTAGTATAACTATATTTAAAATAAATCATTTTACAGGATAAATAAAACATCATAGACCGGTAGCAGTCTTCAGTCATACTTATCAAAAAGTAATCAACAGACCATCATTACTGGGTCATCTGGATAACGTTTTGTAAACCTATGATTGTGTTAAGATGTGTTTTGACTACATTCTTCCAGACTTCTTTACTTACTATAGCAGTCCACCAAATTCAGAGAGAAACGCTGTGTTACTGTATAAAGAAGCAATCAAAATACCACTGAATGTTACCCAAGTGGAACCTATTCTAATAATTAATTGAACACGTCTTTTTCTACCAGGTCTGTGTGGAGAAGCTGATGCCTTTGAGTTCATTTTCGAATGCCTTTCACCAGCCAACCTATAGCAAACAACCCATGTACAAGAAAGCAATTTACGAGGTCCTCCAGGTGGGTTGTTTGTCACTTTACAATGTATTAGAAATGCATTGGTGGCGGTTTAATAAAGGAAGATGGTGGCTGATTATTGGGCAGGAAGCTCACCATAGGCTCAAACCCTCAATGGGCAAAATCTGAGGTGTATATGCTCCATCTATCTATCATTGCCTCCCGAAACTGTTTGCCAGCCTTTAAATCTGAAATAAAACAGATGATCAACTCCTGTGCCTTGCTGATAGGTAATGAAAATATGCCACTTTACATAGGCCTACCCAGGATGCCATGGCATTCATGGTTTAACATTCTTCCCAACTATCCTATCTTTAGAGAACTCCCAAGTGTCTATTAATTTGAGTACATACGCATGTACCGCACTGTGTAAAAGCTGCTCAAGAATCAGAATCCATTGTTTTACACAGGGCTGATATTGTACCCCAGTCAGCGCTGTCATAAGCTCATTTCATCCTTTGGCAGTGTGCCAGTAAAAAGACCCATATAACATGTCTAAATTAAGAAAACTTATAGAGGCTTTCAATTACAAATAAAATAAAAGTAGGCTTTCTCCGCAATCATGAAATTAACATTCTAGAAGTGACATATTTATCTGTTCTAGATATTGTATTACATTTTTAAAACAGCAGGCAGGACTGAAACTCAGGGGTACATGTACTAAGATGGGCCAGCCACAGCGCAAACTTACCACAATTTGCATTTTCGTTGCGACAGTTCGCAAAGTATACATTTTGTCGTATGTACTAAGAGATAAATATGTTAATGAAGAGAACCGCAGTATACCAAGTTAAATATTTGTTGTGTCATCTTCGCAAGATCTCTAGCATTACAAGAGGCATGCAATATTTTTTTGAATAAATAAGTAAAGGCAGATTTTATAGTGAAGCCCCCACCTTCAGCCCCAAATAAAAAAAATGTGTTTCTATCAAAAAGCTTTTCATAATCATACAGTAACCCGTTACTAAACCAGACATGTTTGTCCTACATAAGGTTGCACATTACATTATATAAAAATATAAGTATACGGTACAGTAGTAAAATAAAATGAATACCTACCGCACTTTCTTTTAACTTTAGCCTGTGGACTACCGGTAACACAAAATAAATCATGCTGCTGCATTGTACTGTCAGTTTTTATTTAAGTGAATCAGTGGTGCTGTGCTAAATTATTCTCAATTACAAACCACCTGCACATTAATGGAGGTGTGTTTCCTATTCCTATACGGATGCTCAGAATGAGCTGGAGGGGTTAGCGTCACGTGTGCAGTCTATTGCTCCCGACGCTGGATAAACCAGAAATGTCATAGAAATGTGTTTTCAAGGCTTGTAAGCACACACTGCTTTTAGTCTCAATGTTTGTCTCAAAAATGCATTGAGCACAACTGGCAATGCACAAGAAAAAGCGGACTGGAAAATGCCAGCAACAGCTGCCACAGTCCCCTAAAAAGGACCCAGAGGTAAGATAATGCAGGGTGGACAATAGTTTGATACAGGTCATCTTTTAAATCAGACAGCAGCTCAAGAATTATGTGGCTGCCAAGCCTGTACCTGTGCTTAATTTGGTCATCGTTTAAATCGAACAGGATACTGCGGGTACAAAATACCCTTTCTCTTGTCATCACTGGTTCTTGCTAAAGACAATATCTCCTTGCTGCAATCAGAGCGGTCAAGGTTAGGGGATAGTGTTTTTCATACTGCCTTGTAAAGGTTTGATCATTGCGACTGTTTAGAACATGCTTTCAAAAGTTCTTAACAAATTGATGCAATTGTGTCACAATTGCCATCTCATTATAATATTTGAGAACCCTCATCTTCTCATCTGTAATTAAACGTCCATAATTACATATTCATCTAAGGCTGAACCGCAAAGGTATTCCCTAAAGAGTCGCTAACAGCATTGCACTTGTTTAGTACATTTCACCCTAGACTTCTGACTGCTTTGCGACTATTGCGACAGCCGCAACACTTGAGTACATCTACCCCTCGGTTATCTAAACAACAGTTATTTAAATGTTTGACAAGGAGGTTATCTGAATGTAAAGACTTCTAGAAACAAAGTCAAGGTTCCAGTATAAGAGGAGAAGAGACTTCAGAAATTATTGTGGTGTGATGATAGTGCTGACATCTTGAATATGTATAACAATGCAGGCACTCTGTATCAGCAGAAGGACATGTTTAACAGGACCCGCCAGTACATTGCTCAGCACGTTTAAATCTATGTTCTCCCTGCAGAAAACATTAAAGCAGGTATTTCAATGTACTGTAAGTAAAAATAAAAACATAAAACATTTATTTTTTGCATTACCAAAGAAACAGGAAGCCAAAATGTTTGATGAAAACAATTTACAGCAGTAATTACCAGTCTAGAAAGTGGGACATTACAGTAGATCAGACCCTCCATCACAGTTATTATGATAAATCATGATTCACTTAGTGTGCATTGAAAATACTTGATTGATGTCACTAAGGACCTAAGCATTCTATTTGTCCACAAACCAGAGACAGTATAATGAAGCAGGCCTATTCTTATAACTGTGCCATAATGATACAGCAATAGTTGATGAAGGTAAATCTTTTAATCAATGACATGTCAAGCAGACCTACATTTTGGCTAGTGCCTTTATCAGTGCCATTAAGTGGTGTAAATGACTATATGAATACATGTTTTAATAACTATATAAATATATTATTGCGTCAGATCATAATTAAAGATGGAGTGGTTTTGAAGTGAATGTCTTGATGCAGCCTGCTCACTTTCCTACATTCAGTGTTTGGGTTATGTCCACTGGGTGTCCATCCAGAACTTCAAAACCACCCAATCATAAATGATACGGTACAAACATGTCAGAAACCATATCAATAGACAAATGTTTCAGACAAACAATAAGTTACAGTGTTTACTGAAATCTGCCACATTTCAGATCACAAGTCCTCTGCAGCATCGGTCACCAGTCACTTCTGATCCCTCGTTGACAATAGTTTTATTCTTAGATCATTGCCATTTCTTCAAGTGGCACAGAGGTCTTTGATTTTGTTGTTGCAGTTGCAGGCTAGCCAGGCACACACTCTTATGCCCACTCTCATGCTATTCTTTGCATAACAATCTCTGATTCCCTAACTGGTATTCAATTTCAGGTAGTGACGGACAGATACAGAATATTACACTATGGTGTGCCACAGTTCCTAATAGAATGGCCTCCACTTTATATCTCACAAATGGAATTGTATCTTGGTACATATTTAGCATTCTTAGGTTCAGCTGCTTGGTTTCACTACAAAAAGTGTCTGTCTCGCTTTGCTTAGGAAAGAGATTAGACATTTATCACTTTGCCTCCATGTCAGTAATAGAGGGGGTATCTGCCTCACTTAGTTACGAGGCATGGGGTACAAAACTGTTAAAAAGAGTTTGTGAATTCCTTGCGCCATTCAGTATAATATAATGTGCGCCATCATGGGACACATATAATGAACATCCATCTGTTTCTTCATAGGTGGCAAGCAGCAGAGCAGGTAAAATCTTCCCAGCATGTCCTGACAATGACGAAACTGACACGTCCAAAACAGTGGACTTTCAGAACAAGCAGATGATCGAATGGGCTATGGGGGGATTTCAGCCCTCGGGTCCAAAGGGTCTGGAGCCACCAGAAGGTACAGAAAAACACAATTTACAAGGAGTTTATTTGGAATAATGGATTGTTTCATGAATGGATCTTTACCTCTGGATTCAATAGTAACTTAATCATATAAGTGAGCTTATAGATACATTTTAATTAGTAACATTTTGGAATTGCTTAGGGGTGGGGTTTTGGAGCAATAAAGCACTTGAGTACTGGGGCATTAAGACTTTTGAGTGCCCAGGCACTACTCTCCACTGCGTACAAGAGCTCTAAAACATTCCCACAAAATATAAACCTATGTCTTTGTTTTTACAAACTTAATTTTACTACATTAAATTATACTGCAAGAACAACCCAGCTGACTGAACTGATTTACCATGCACACTGGTTTACCAGACCAGCTGCCTGCAGCATATAAGATTGACCAATTCTTCTTTAGTATTCCGGTTTATTTTTATAAGTAGTCAGTTAGCATATATTTCACTATGACTCTTGAATTCAATAACTGTACTGATTAAAAAGCAGCAACCAAGTAAACAGACCAGCAAACTAATTTCAGATTATCAATACACAGTAAATTAAACAACTTAAAAACAGACTGACCTGCTCACAGAAGCAGTTAAAGTAGCTTACAGATATGTATCATTGTCCTTACAAATATCTATAATGTCCTTTTAAATGCAGTGGGTAGTGGTTTTGAAACAAGGTCAACTTGTGAGCTAACACAAAACAAGCAGCACATGATATAAACATTCAGTACTCGCACTGTAGCACAATGTTGGATAGCTTGGGTTTTAAAGAACTCATCAGGGTAGTAAGCATGGTCTTACTCAAATGACTGTTAGATTGTTTTCGATTGAGGGTGCCCGTGCCTGTGGCATCACTGTCACTCTCGCAATGAATGCCCCACCATCAGTTACATAATGTATACTGTTAGTTCCCTTTCAAGTATGAAATGTAACCATTACCGTGTGGGTATTTACCTTCGAAGACCCGAAACCTGAATAAGGTATATCAAAGTTGCTCATAGACCCTGTGACGCAGCGCAGGTAGAGGCTTTAATAAGTTCCGCTGCCCGGCACAGAGGCAGAAGCCTCAGGCCAAGCCATAAGCCGGGCAGTAGCCCTGGGAGTTTGCTGCCAAAGGCCCAGGGCCCCTTTTTAGGGAGTCATCTGGAGTATTGACGAGAGTGCACTACGGACATCTGGGTGCTTACTAACGTTCAGGGAGCAGCATACAAATTTTGTGCCTTGCCATTTGGCCTCTGTATAGCTCCCTGTGCCTTTTCATAGTTCATGGAAGCTATCCTGGCCCCATTGATACTCAAAGGCATCAGAGTGCTCAATTATCTGGACGACTGGCTCGTTTGTGCCCAGTCTACACCACAGGCACCAGCCCACACAGAACTTGTCAACGGCCACCTTCAACGGTTGGGCCTTACAGTGAATTATGCAAAGAGCACGTCTTCTCAGACAGACTACTATCTAGGAGTTTGCTTGGACTCCAGGTCCATACTGTCGACTTTGTCAGACGGCAGAGTGCAGAGAACAGCTGCCTGTTTAGAGCTCTTTCAGCTCAACAGAGTGCTCATGGTATGAATGGCAGGGGGGTTGCAAGGTGTGCGGAACCTCATGTCAGTGTCTCCATATCATTTTGGAGCCTCAGGCAGTTTATCTGGCCTTGCAGAATTGTTTGCAGTAGGCTCGTAATAGACATGTGCTTGTCCATACAGACAACACAACAGTGGTGGCTTATGTTAACCACCAGGGTGGCCTCAGGTAGCCCAGCCTCCTTCGTGTGGTCAACAAGTTTTTGCTGAGGGCACACAAGAACCTCCTGTCACTGTGGGCAGTACATTTGCCTGGGGTGACCAACTGGGTGACTGACTTCCTCTCAAGTGGAGTTCCCAGCGCCTCCGATTGAAGGCTTAATTCTTAGGTGCTGAGCCTCATTTGGGAGAGTTTCGGGAGAGCAGAGATAGATCTCTTTGCGTCCCTGGAATCTATTCATTGTCCCCTCTGGTTCACCATAATAAGAAATGGGGACCCACTGCTAGTAGATGCCTTAGCCCACCAGTGGCCGAGGCAACTATTATATGCCTTCCCACAGCTTAACCTGTTCCCGCTGTGTCTGGATAAAATCAGTCAGGATTGGGCAGGGTTCTCAAGTAGCCCCTTATTGACACAGGAGACTCTGGTTTTCAACTCTGATGCAGCTCCTGCGCAGCTAGTCGTGGAGACTGCCCAAGCACCGTTCACTTCCAGGCGGGGCAATCTTTGAAAGGGGCTCGCGGTTTCAGGTGCCTATGAAGGACATTGTCCCTCGCTGGGGGCTAAACGTGGTGCTTAATGCATTCATGAAGCCTCCATTTGAGCCCATGCATTCAGCTGAGCTGAAATATTTTTTCCTCAAAGCAGCTTTCTGGCTTGCTAGCACCTCTGCAAAGCGGGTGAGTGAGATGCAGGCATTCTCCAAAAGCCTGCTTATTTTTTACAGAGGCCAGGACAAAGGTTACGCTCTGTACGAATCCTACCTTTTTGCCAAAGACGATCTCGGCATTCCATGTTAGCCAGTGTGGAATTGGAGGCTTTCCATCTGCCTCCTTTCCAGTCTGACAGCTCCATATGCTCTGCCCAATTCACGGGATGAAAAGTTAGAGACAGTCCAAACATTGTTTTGTCTGCTCTGGGGCGAATTCCCATGATCAAGCCCTGTCTAAGCAAAGGCTGTATAAATGTAGAGCAGACATGGTCAAGGAGTGACTATGAGCTGGCCAGTGTATCCCCTCCAGAAATGGTTACTGCCCATTCCACCAGGAGCTTGACAATTTTGTAGGCTTTATTCCAGGGTGCATCTGTCAAGGACATTTGCAATGCAGCGGTGTGGGCTACTCCCCTTATCTTTACTAGGTTCTACAGACTTAATGTCCTCAAAACCGGCGGCTTCTCAGTCGACTCTTACAACACAGACATAGAGGTGAGTTTCTCTCTACATTACCTAGCTCTAGCTAGTTGTTACTGGGGTTCCGTATGGTAACGCACAAGGCAGCCTCTCGGCTTAGCCTTGTAACATTCCAGTTGTTCTACAATATTGCCCTTGCAACGGATTTAGTACACGTACCCATATGGTAATTGTTACATTGTCATAACCCTGGTTCCCTGAAATAGACATATACCCATTAACCTTCAAGGTCTGTGACAGCAGTCTTTTTGTGCACTCAGTGGCAGGCCATGACTGCATCACAGGCGCTACAAGCAGCTTTGATATATCTTATTTAGGTTTCGGGTCTTTCGAAGGTAAATACCCATACGGTAATGCTTACATTTCTATTTCAGGGAACTAGGGTTATGATAATAACCTAATCATTGTGCCATCACCCTTAAACCCATCTGGGACTGGTTAGCATATCACATGCTGGTGACGTGGTGTGTTGAGGTTTCAATGCCTAGCTTCCTCAGCCAGATCTTTACTGCAGTATTTTCCCTGCAGCTGAAAATGACATTAAATTCAGTTGTGCAAGCCTGCAGTCTAGCTACTGATGGATTCAGACCAATGTATTGTATTGTATTATATTGTAATGTTGATGTGTTTGAATTTGTCTTCTCCAGACGAGCGCAATCCCTACAAAGAAGTTTACACGGAGATGTGGGAGGAGCCTGAAGCAGCAGCCTATACACCCCCTCCCCCGGCTAAAAAACCAAGAAAAAGCACAGAGAAACCCAAGATCAAGGAGATCGTAGATGAGGGAACCCGAGGTACAGCGCTCTGGCATGATTCCAGTTCTAGTGCAAGGAAGTTTAGAGAATATTCCCTGGGTTATAATCAAAGAGTTTTGTTCAGTGCCCGTGTCTAACGGGTTTTGTGAATGTGAGGTGTGTCACTGCATTCTTTTTTCAAGTAATGGAGAAACTATTCTTCTGCATGGATCAATTAATCAAAATGTGCTGTTAAAACAGGTGACCACAGATGTGTAAATGGGAGAAGCTATTTATTTATTTATTTATTTATTTATAGTGTGTCGTGGCTTAGAAACACTATCAAGTCTATATTTCATGCTGCCCTTTAGGTTAAAAACTATTGTCCCAACTACTGATGGATATTTTTTAACACTTACTTTGCCTACAGTCATTATCCCCATACCTTATGCTATACTTTATAGACATGCCTAACTGAGACTGTCAGTCTGCAGACACATAACTAAAATGTGTGTATTTTATCTTTTAGAGAGACTTGTTTATGAAGTGAGGCAAAAATGCAGGAACATCGAAGGTGGGTTAAATACATTTCTGATTTAAAGTTGAACTCCCTTATAATTTACATATTTTTAAATAACAATAATTTGCACCTTCTTCAAACGTACATACTCCTGTTAAACTTACAATAGCCAGCTAAATCTCCTCAGTGTGATTTTGATGTAATGCACTATGTGAAAAAGAGGTGGGAGTGCCAGCTCAGTGTGACTATTCTTTAATACTAGTTTAAAACTGTGAGATGAGTTTCTCATATTTTGGTCCTAGCTTATTAATATGTTTGACTGTTTTTTATGTTTTAAGTTTCATACGTTTATTCACATTTTTTTTTTGTTTGTGAAAGTTGCAGCTCAAAGCAGGATGTGTTTCTATTGTACAGTGCATTTCGTTTATAAGAATCACTGATATCACTCAACCGCATATAGTGATCAAAACCACTGGGACAGAATCATTCCTATACTAACCAATGTAAAATAATCTGCTTGTAAGAATCAAGCAATCCGCTTATAACAGTGTTTCCCAACCTGTGTGCCGTGCAATCCCAAAAAGAATAAGGTGGAAATGGTCAGATAAGTGCTGCTTCTGGTCTGAGTTTGACTTTAACAGTCTATCATTCAGCCATATGCCAGGCTGTTGTTGCTGCTGTCAATACTGTCAATGGACCCTTTATGAAGTTGTTATGTTACCATATTGTTTTATCTCAGTAAAACAGGTGTTGTAATCCCAATGAAACTAAATGGCAGAGGCTCCACTTGTCACATAATTACGTGGCACATAGATAAAAGTTCTCTGCCTGGAATCGAATACACTAGATCTGGCCAGTACTTAGCTATTGTGAAAAAGTTCATATTCCAAGATTATTAGGACCTCTGTAAGGTCTGACACAATACCTTGAAACAAAATTGGAGAAACTGTGGAATTTAAACATGGGCAGCTATTTATCGCTTTTTATTGTTTAAAGGCAGGTAATATACATTATAGTTTTAGTCTATTTGCAGGATACTTTGTTTTTTTTCTATTCTATTTTAGCAGTAGTATCATGACAAGCAAAGGAATCCTGTATTGGATTTGGCTCAGTAGTGCCTAGTAATACTGTTATTATTAAAGGGGGAACTTCATTAGGTGCCCAGCTTAACTTCTATCAATGTCCTCCTGTGTATTAGCAAAGCAAAATTACTTAATTAAGTCTGCAGTATCTTCTTGTATGAAGCCGTTGCCTCATTTTTTTTTGTGTCCTATTCATCTTGTCACTAGTACAGGTGTAAGTGGTCTTGAATAGTATAATTTATGTAGCACTCTGAGGCTTCCCCTTTAACTGACTGATATTCTGAAAGAAAGGTGTTTCACATGATTGGAGGAGCTGCATCAAGGAGCCATAAAATGGATCCAAAAAGTATGCTGGCCAGTGGTTTCAAACATTGAGTACCTTGATGAAGAAAGTGTAGCTTATCAGTGGGTATTATCTGAAAAAGTGTTGGGGTAAGGCACTAACGATAAGTCAATGGGGTGACTATGGGGTGCTAGGTGGGCACAAAAATACTTTGCTCTATAAAGTGATTTTGGTACCATGTTTTGCCCTGAGTTTTTACAGCTGTTCTGCCAGATGTTGGACAAAAATGTGTTAATAGCCTCTTTATCATTTCACCTAAGTGATTTTGAAGACTGGGCAAAGGTTTGCCTTTGCCATCCAAACAAACATCTTTTCAAACATCCAATGCTATCGCAGGGAAGCTACTGAACACACAGTAACTATGCAACTTGTGAAGGATACAGCTAAGAACACAATGCAGAGAACGCTAACAATGTAGGTTAGCACAATGTTTTATTTATTTTAATTAAAAAGAGTATGTGTATATATATATATATATATATATATATATATATATATATATATATATATATATATAATATGTTAATAAATTGTATGACAAAATAAGTTATGTAGTTAAATAGCTGAATGCCGCGTGTATGTGTAAAATAATAACAACCTTTCACTGCAATATCTTTCAAATACAACAATTCAGATTTTGAGAGATTTTGCATACCTGGAAATATTCCAAACCCTAGGGAAAATTAATGAAAGTGAGCCATCCCTGGTCGAAGACTAGACGGACAGGGCGTCCCTCACCAACCTGAGCTCCCTGTTTAGTGACCTGTCCCTAGCAAAAAAAAAAAAACCTTTTAAACTGTAGGGTTATCAAGGTATTTTTTGTATGTTCTAAGAAATAGCAAAATGAAGTCTGAGGAAATCAGAAGCTCTGATACAGTTAGTTTAGGGGTGTTTGTACCTATTTAGTGTTGTATGACCTTTAGTAGTTTTCCGTGTCTGCTCTTGAAAAGAGTTTGTTTATCACTAGTCAGTCAGTTTTGTAAAACAGCATTTCCTTTTGTTTAGAAAAGGTCATTTGTTCAATGATGTCAGATAGCTGTTCTTTGGCTTTAGTAGTTTGGATGCTGTAATGATGACTGCTAGTGGCATAATATAATGTTCTGGCAAAAACACAACTGGGTAGTATACTACTATGGTATACCAATTTTTGTGGTCAAAATTATTATATACTACAGGATTTTTTTAATTTACTGACATGTTTTATCTTTGTTGCAGATATCTGCATTTCCTGTGGAAGTCTGAATGTTTCCATTGGCCATCCCCTCTTCATGGGAGGCATGTGCCAAAACTGTAAGGTAGGAATAAGCATGAACAATGCAATTGGTAATTGGGGATTAGACCAGCAGAGGGCAATATTCTTCTATACTTTTGTGACTACCGTATTGAACCACAGATAGGAGACAGTTTGTAGTTATTAGCAGTATTCAGCAATTAGGAATATCAAATGGGTACTGTCAACAACATGGCAGAAATATAATGTAGGCCAACAAGAAATATAGTACTTGAATACTTTTAATGAAAATTGTGCATGGCAAGAAACCAAGTAAAGCTGAAAGGTTCCTTGTGAAAAGTGTAATTTATTAACAAAATAAGATTATAGTAATAAAATATATTGTAAGCGTTGCAATGTTATAATTTGCAGTATTTACTTATTTTTTTTAATTTGAATGATTTTAACAGTAGTTTTTTGTTATGTTTTTATTATTATTATTATTTGGGTTTTTTGGAGTTTAACAGCAGATGCAAATGTTATTTGGGTTTATTTTATATTGCTGGTCATGGCTTGAGCAGAAAGTTCCAGGGAAATAATCTTTTATTTCTTCTGAGGATTTAAAAGTATAATCAGTTTAGTTTAGCAGGGATTGCCATTGTCTATTTTAAGGATGAGGTCATGCTGAGTTGTTGTGGTGTCTTTAGGAAATATTGTAGAAATGTGTCAAACTTACCAACATTAATATAATAAGACTGCTTTCATGTTCTGAAAACAGAAACCAGATATGCTGTTTCTTAACCTTGTATAGCTATTTTTAAACTCAGGCTTTACTTATATTTATACAGAATCACAAGTTTACAGAGTGGCCTGCCATTACTTGTCTCTCTCAAGCACAGACTGCTAACTGTCTTAAACTGTGTGCTGGTTTTGTGTCCAGATGTGGCTAAGTTGAGACCCCCCAAGCTCATATCACTTGTGATGTGAGCTGGATTCAAACCCAGGCATTCAGATGTGAATTACAGTAGCTAATTGTGTGTAAGGGTGAAAATCAAAACAACTTATTGGATAAACACCTGAGCCACTTGGTACTCTGTAGGGTTGGAATTATTACACTTGGCTGGTCTTTTTTTGAGTTATTGACTACTGTCAAGCAAGTACAAATACTGCATGTGTTGATGAAGGTTCACTCCACCTCTCCACTTTATGGATAATCAAATCTATAAAATTGTGTACAGACTTTTCCTTTTTTTTTGTTGGCAGGTACGATTCCAAATAAAACCTTAACTTTTTATAGCTGAACCTGTTACAACTAAAATGTTCTTGATACAACCGAACTCAAGTTTCAGTGATGTATTCATTTAGTGCGCCCATCCTTCCATAGTGAGGGATTTAAGAGCCAATCACTCCGACTGAAAGTAGCTGCTGAAGTTTTAACTTCTGCTTTCAGGTGTTTATATGCTTTTTCTGTATTTACTTATTGTTAAAAAAAAATGTAACCTTTTTGGAAGATATTTTTATACTGTGCAACAAACACTCTGCCTTTTGATGTGTTGCGGCATCCTGAGAACTGCTCAAATCAAAAAGTAGATGAGGTGGAAATCACAGTGTGCGCTGTCACTCAACTGCATCAAAATACACTAAACTACACCATGAAAGGTAGTGAGTGATCATAAAATAAGCATAAGCAGTAGTCTCCCGTATACAATGCCGATCCTTTATGGAACGATTGTGAGCATTGGCTGTTGTATGGCTGTTGTCTTTCAGAATTGTTTCCTGGAATGTGCCTATCAGTATGACGATGATGGTTACCAGTCATACTGCACCATCTGCTGTGGGGGTCGAGAGGTCCTCATGTGTGGAAACAATAACTGTTGTCGGTAAGATGATCTCTTATTTAAGGAGCCACAACAGCAAAAAAAACCCCCAAAAAAACAGCTCGGTATAATGAAACACCTTTCAAGACAGCCATTGCTAAGTGTAACGTCTCACGGTCTTCAACCCGGTTGGCTGTCCACATTCACTGGTCTCCTTTCGCACAGCAGACAGTCTCAGCAATCCCTTGCGGCAGTAATCCACAGACACCAGGTTTGTTTGTGCTCTGACCGGTGGAAACATACAAAAGTCGTTTTATTTGTATCTTCAAACAAGGTATCAGATCCATATTTCTATTTTACAACATGCTCTCAACCAATACAGCATTCTTTGCACTTTAGAATGATCGATCACTAAAATAAATCAACTTACTTAAACGGTATTTTTAACAATAACAATACAACAGAGCAACATTAAACACGTCTTACCCGACAGGTGGAAACATATAAAAGTGGCTGGACATGAAGGCACACACAACTACAGGGGTGGGAGAGTGAACTAAAATAAAATCACTAAATAATAATATGCCACTACACTATTCAAAACCCCACTTATTTACAACAGTACATTTTCTAAGCGTAGTTTCATTAGTGAGACACTCGAAAAACAGTTAACATTATTTACATCAAGTACTTTGTTCTTAAATTAACCCCTTTTTCTTAAATGATAGGTTGGTACATTCCAGTCAGTCGCATATGTAATACACATATTCCACCAGCAGGTGTCTCTAAATCCATAGTCTCTTGGAAAGCTACTGATTTGCAGCAGAATTTACAATACACTTAAATACAACATTTTACTTCCGTTATATAAGTACTGTACAATAAGCCATAAGGCAGTGTTTTTGTTTTTGTTTTTTTGTTTCTCATGACTCCAGGGTGTGGCTAATGAGATAGTCAGTAACTTTAGATATGTGACAAAATCTGAATTTACTGTACCGTGCCTAGTTATAGAACATGTAAATTGAACCCACCACTGGGGTATAATATAATATTAATATTACCTAAGGCAGCAGCCATTTCAAATCATTCCCTTAAATGATCTCCTGGTCCCCCTCTTCTACCACTGTGATCTCTGGTCTGGGGTGTTAGTGTAGCTATAACTGCTCCCCTGTTTCTTCATGTAGGTGCTTCTGCGTGGAGTGCGTGGATCTTCTTGTCGGACCAGGCGCGGCGCAGGCTGCTATCAAAGAGGACCCCTGGAACTGCTACATGTGTGGCCACAAGGGCATCTATGGGCTGCTGAAACGGAGGGAAGACTGGCCCACCCGGCTCCAGCACTTCTTTGCCAATAACCATGACCAAGATTTTGTGAGTATCTGAGGTACAGGATTTGTGTGGTGATTACCTCTCTGTTCAGAAAAAGCGTCGTGGAAGATAACATCGGGACATAGTTTGAAAATAGTGGGGTTTCTTTTATGTTTTTTTATCCCAAGGCCCAGGTCCAGTTGCTACAAATAAGTTGTTATGGTACAGAATCTGGTTTTCCAAGTAGTACACTGCCATAATTGAAACTACTGTTTTAACTTTTAATTTCATGATTGTGAGACACAATAAAAAAAAAATGTTCTTGGATGAGGATCTTTTCACAGTGTACCACCACAGAACTATTATAAAAAAAAAAGTATTATTATCTGGCAATTTTTCAGGAAGCACCAAAGCTTTACCCTCCCGTCCTAGCTGAGAAGAGGAAACCTATTCGCGTCTTGTCGCTGTTTGATGGCATTGCGACAGGTGAGCTGTTTCTTTTGTCATTATAAAAAGCACCATTCCATATCAGAGTGATTGCACACATAGCTTCTAGGAGATCCAGACACCTTTATTTCGTATGCTGATCACTGTTCTTTAAGAGCTCACACTGAAGTTGAAATCTTGTGAAATGGAGCTGGAGGTGGGTTTAAATAGGTAGCTGCAATGGCTTATTTTAGGATTATACCTTATAACAGTAAGTGTAATCCTTAGAAATGTACAGCACGTTTTAAGAAGTCATCTTCCTCGCACTGTAATTTATTATATACATATGTGGGCAATCTAGATTTGACAATGCTGTTTCTGAAACCAATATAAAAGTAATGTTTTTACAGTGGCATAGCAGGGACACAAACATTATATCAAAAGGTTAATGGCTTATCAACAGCTGACGGTGAAGCATGTGAACTCTACTGTTTCCAAGGGAATGCCATCTTCTGGGAGCAACCCACAAACGTGACTTATCCTAGCCACTTAATAACCCCACCCATCCCTCTATCCCATCAAACTCAATTGCCCCATGACATGCACACCCATTCCATCACATAAACTGTCCTATAACAAATGCCTGGTTTAGTTTTGTGCTTTTGTGTCGCAGGTCTGCTGGTGCTAAAGGACCTTGGGATTCAGGTTGAGCGGTACATTGCCTCTGAGGTGTGTGAGGACTCAATCACTGTGGGGATCGTCCGACACCAGGGCAGGATCATGTATGTCGGGGATGTGAGAAATGTCACACGCAGACATGTGAGTATTCAGCTCTATGCAACAGTCCAGATAAAATGTGTACCTGCCGTTTTTACGCATTATAAAATCTGAAATACGCACTAAATTTAAATTTAATGTGTAAAAATGTGCATAGCAATTTTGCTCCACAGCTTGTCTGCCTCCCCTAAAACTTCCACTAACAACTACATATCCCAGAATACAATGTCTTCAGTTACTAGGAAACTACACAAGAAAAAACAACCCAGCAAACATTATCCAATCTCTGGCTAGCCCTGTTGTCTTTGCAGCCAATCCAGTAATAATAAGAACAATTTGAAGCTACACAAGTTGAAGCATAAACACCCCAGTCCAGCTACAAATCCAACGGGAACCATCCTCAGAGGCAACCGCTATAAAAAGGTGCCTAAAATATTAAACAGTTTTTTATGTGTTATGCTAAAGTTATTTAAAACAGAATAGCAACAGGTCGACATGTGGGACATGTTGTCCATATCATCCTTTGTAAAAACTTGTGAAAAGTAATCATTTAATATATTTGCAATTTTTTTCTCTTCATCTATGTTTTTGCCATTTTTATCTCTTAGACATTTGGTTCATTTCTATCTCTCTCTTGGCCTTACTAACTTCCTTTTTGACTTGTGTTTGCAGTTCCAAGTACTCTTTCTGTGTACTTTGTTCTTAGTCCCTTTTAAACGAGCCTTTTTTTCTCAGAATATTTTTTTTAATTGACCTGTTAAACCATTTTGGCCATTTTGTTTTAGATTTTGATCTGTCTACTTTTGGGATGTATTTGTTTTGTGCCTCTAGTATAACATTCCCTATTTAGTTATTCTATCTTCATTATTTTAAAAGACTAAATCAAGGTATAGCCCCCCTCTAGTTTGTGCCTTGACCAATTGTGTTAGGAAGTAGTCATTTGTCATTTCTATCATTTAAATTTTGCCTGTCTTGCTCCCCACAGGGTTTTCCCATTTTATATGGGGGAAGTTGAAATCCCCCATTAGTATGGCTTCTCCTTGCTACACACATTTCTAATGTTATTGTATAACAGATTATTTTGCTCTGTATCTGAATTTGGTGGTCTGTCTGTGTAAATACAATGTTCTGTATTCTTCTGTGGTATTGTGTTCTTGAATGATTAAGAACATAAATCTCCTGAAGCAGTGAGAATGTGAATTGTCAAGCTGTTACAAAAATATGTATGGTTTACTAACAACTAAAAAGAAATAGCTTACTTAAGGCCCATATTAATTCACATGCCTTCAAAAGGAGTGTCTGCTGTGCCTTATGAGGGATTTTTTTTTTCCAAGTGCCAATATAACCCATACACAGACGCTCCTAGTCCTATAAATCTGTTACATACTGCTTTATTATTAATATACAATTTACAAATCCAGCTATATTCCTTTTCTAACCATTACCAGTCTTCAGTCCTTTATTTCATTGTTCACAGTTTTGATTGCACTTTGAAGCTTAATGGGATTAAAAAAAAAGTCAGATTTTTTTAAAGCAGGTGACGTCAACTGTGCTGATATGTTAAAAAGTGAAAGTGGCATTGGTGATGTCATGAATTGGGTTTCTTTATGATGTGTCATAGAGTACAAAAGGACGTGCGCTGTGATTGGCTGAAATATCCTGAGCAGTCTATAATAAAGGATACGCTTTGTTGTACAACAGTTTTTATGCAAGATAATTATTTTAGCAATTCATTTTACTGTAACGCAGCACAATAACACAGTGCCAGGGATGTTGTTGCCTTGCAGATAAATGTAAGCCTGCAAAAACAGGTGTTGTTCTCCCCACAGCTACATGAATGGGGCCCCTTTGACTTGGTTATTGGAGGAAGCCCATGCAACGACCTTTCCATCGTCAACCCTGCAAGGAAGGGTCTATTTGGTATGGAGTGAATCATCAAACTACTGCATCCCAGTAAAATAACAATTAATTGTGATATCACTGCTTGCTGTTTTAAAATGGGAGCCAAGAGATTCTGGTTTCCAATATCCTCTGCTCAACTGCTGCTGACTTAATATTAGACCACTGGCAGATTGCATGACCTCTTTAAGTTTCATTTGTGTGATAGAGAAGGCAAATAGTTTGCAGGATAATGTACCAGATATCGGTTTTCCTCAGCTGTTATGTAAAGTAAATCACAACTGTTACTGTTAAGTAAATCACAGCTTAAAGGACTTGGCTATATCCTGAGTTAAACACATTTATTTAAAAATTACACAGCAGTCATATACATAAGAGAAGAATAAAATAGTCCAGTGACTAAGGTTTACACTTGGAGATGTATGTTATACCCAGTATTGGTTCGTTATAGTGTTTAACATAAGCAGTGTTACATTTCTATTAGAAAAAATAAGAAAGAAAAGGTGCAGAAAACAAAATTTCAGAAACAAAGTTTTATTCAAGAATAAGGAAGTCTTCCCCATTTCTGCTTTTGATTTGTAAAATTTTTCTTCCCTGTGTTCTTCAGAGGGGACAGGTCGTCTGTTTTTTGAGTTCTACCGCCTTCTTCACGAAGCGAGACCCAAGGAAGGCGACAACAGGCCTTTCTTCTGGCTCTTCGAGAATGTGGTGGCGATGGGTGTCAGCGACAAGAGAGACATCTCCCGCTTCCTCGAGGTACCAGCACCAGATCACCTGATTTAGTTTGTTTATTATGAAATGTGTCAGGAAGACCTTCAATGAAGTGAGCTTGCTGAGCGTTATCATGCCGAACATAGCTGGAGGCCTGGTTCAGATGATGAGCAAGCCCACAGATGCTGACAGCATCAATGAAATAATATTCAAAAGAGGACAATATCGATCTTCTTACAATACACGTAATTTTTAACAATCACAATTATTAACGAAATCTCCAACCAAGCGGTATTACTAACAGAAATAAAATATTTATTTTGTTATTCTGTGGTTTGCTTGTGGTGTAGACTGGATTCAAGTGTGGCAGATTCATAGTTAAGAACATAAGAACATAAGAAAGTTTACAAACGAGAGGAGGCCATTCGGCCCATCTTGCTCGTTTGGTTGTTAGTAGCTTATTGATCCCAAAATCTCATCAAGCAGCTTCTTGAAGGATCCCAGGGTGTCAGCTTCAACAACATTACTGGGGAGTTGATTCCAGACCCTCACAATTCTCTGTGTAAAAAAGTGTCTCCTATTTTCTGTTCTGAATGCCCCTTTTTCTAAACTCCATTTGTGACCCCTGGTCCTTGCAGTGCTCCACAAAATGTCACATGTTTGTACATTTTTTAAAAGTAATTCCATTTTAGCAATAGAAATCAAGGTAAAATTTTCATAGAAAGCCACCAGTGGACACACTATATTTAATGAATGTGATGTTAGTGCCCTCAAGGGTTCGCAATAGGTACTGCAGCCAGATGAACAATAATATTTCACTATTTTGTTGTTTTGAATGAATGAAGCAGGATTAGTTCTAACTGAAATCTGTTTTACCCCTGTTGACATTGAAAGTCCTCTTTCCATGTTACTTTTTATTTGGTATCTAATTTGCTGGTTTGTGTAAGAACGCCTACATTGGTTTAATTACACAAAGCTAACTAAATAATTCCAGTAAATCCTACCTAATATGTATTGCCATCATTTTATAGCTCTGAAAGGAAAGATGCACATATTTTGGTAGACATGTATTTTTTTCACACCTATGAGTAAACAAAAACAAATTTGCAAATGCCTTATGCATGAAGTGATGAAAGTACATATTGTGTAAGATTTAACAGAATTGTTTGGCCAGCTCTGTGTCCCTTAGGTGGCGTGATTCTTGTTTGATTATACATTCCCAGTGACGGGAATATATTGCCGGTGCCTACGTCACACACTGAGAACATTGTGTTTTTTGTTTAATACTGCACCGGAAGTGTTCTCTTTATCCTTTCCCTCCCCCTTCAGTGTAACCCGGTGATGATTGATGCCAAGGACGTGTCAGCCGCCCACCGAGCCCGCTACTTCTGGGGTAACCTTCCTGGTATGAACAGGTTGGTGAGAGAACGGTGAGGGAAACCAAAGTCGGTGTCCTGAATGCCACCGCAGAGCGAGAGAACAGCACACCCCTGCTCCGCCTCACAGCTTTACAGTGTGGAGAGCTCTTAGCTCTCTTTATTCCCAGGTCACTGGGCCCCGGGTGTAGGTCTGAGTATTTGGTCTGCATGAGGAATACAGCATTAGAGATCAGTCACAGTGGGGTCAGGACACACAGACACACTGGCAAGCAGAGGTGCACGGGGGCAGGCAGCGCAGTGCAGTACTGCGCACAGCCACACAGGTCAGTAGTGCTACTGCTGGCTAATCTCCTCAAGCCAAAATGGGTCTTGGAAATGGTAAGTTTTGTTTTCATATTAGGCATCGAGGTAGGTGGAGATTGCATTGCCACGTTTGGCTTGCAGGCTGTCTAATTTATCACATGGAGGGTGATTTTATCTGGGTCATCGCTAGTATTAAGAGATCGAAATAAAAAAAAACAAAAAAAAACACATCTGAAATCTCGGAACACAATACAAGAAAACTTGTTTTGTCACTGAATCAGGCTTATTTGAATTCCTCCAATTGGCATGCCATGGCCAATGCAAGTCATTCATGAAAAAAGCAGGACAACTTTTAAGTCAGGCAGATATGTAATTGGTGTGTGTCTCAGTCAGCTGGGCCTCTGGAGAGCACACCAAGCTGCTACCCTTTCCGTGTCCCATCTTCCTTGCAGACCGCTGGTGGCAATGATCAACGACAAGCTCGACCTGCAGGACTGTCTGGAACATGGGAGAACAGCCAAGGTGAGGGTCTGTGAACTCTGAATAGTCTTTAACAGGAGCCCTGGACAGATAGGGTTCTTACAGGAGGCCTGGATTCAGGGAGGCTTGTTAAATGTGGTGGCTTATTATTTACTAATGTTTTCAGTGTATTATTTTAAGGGGTTTTAATTTTTTCTTTAATCGATTAATCATGTGAGTGGTCGATCAATTGAATAGTGACTTATTTTCTAAGTCATTGAAATTATTTTTTGCTTAATTAGACCTTTCTAATTGTTTTCAGCTCTTAAACAGTTGCAGAGTTCAAGTTACTTATAAAATGTTATAGCTAAGTTGAAATCTGCAACTGTCTAAGAGCTGAAAATAAGTAAAAATGTCTAATTAAGCAAATTATCATTTCAATTAAGGGTCTAGTTCAGTAATTGAGAGCTCAGTTGGAATGAAAACCAGCAGACACAGTGGGTTCCCAGGGCAGGGTTGAAACCACTGGTATAGCTGGAAGGCATTGGAATTTGGTATGGGTATAAAAAACAGCTTTGCTGACATCCTTTAGTGGCACTTATGTCGGCTTAAGGGTCGTCTATAAATGTCACTGATAAAACTTCAAAATGGAGCCCAGCAGTAGACAGTACAGTGTTGACATGTGTTTCTCAGGTCTCACGCTGGGAGCATCTCAAGGCCAAGCATGATGATGAAGAACTCAATTACAACAAAGAAAGGCTATTAACCCTACCATATGGTTGTAAACCTCAGCAGAGGGTGGATAAATCCTCTGTTAAATTAATAGGAGTTTAATGCTTTCCTTAATTAAATCATTTACCTTTACATGCATTGTCCACTATTTTGTTCTTTAATCTCCCCTTGTTGCATATTGTATTGTCTGATTATTTTTATTCGCACATGATGGGTCAAAAATAAGAATATATTTACTGTGGTATTTACTGTGTTCACCAGGAGAAACATTTTATAAGTAACTTGAACTCCGCAACTTTAAGAGCTGAGAACAATTAAAAGGTTTAATTAAGCAAAAAAGTAACTGAGAGCTCAGTTGGAATGAAAACCAGCAGACACAGGGGGGGGTCCCAGGACCAGGGTTGGGAGGCACTGGGTTAAGGTTTAATGCCAGAAATCAAGCCTGTGTCTTTTTGTGCTGCTCAGTAGGTCAACAGGTTTTTTGATTACTATGACATTTTTATGCCAACACAGTAACATATATATATATATATATATATATATATATATATATATATACATACATATATATATATACATACATACATACATACATACATACACTGGTAGTCAGTAAACTCTAAGGGAGAATTAACAAAAATAGATAGAGATGTTAACAGGGCTACTCCAGTGTTGTTATAACTACATTGGTTATAGTTTCTCTCAAAGCCAATCAATCAAAACACATTTTACATCTTTCTGACTAATCTTTCATTACAACAAATCTGTATTTGTCTAAAGATATTTTTAAACTGTATTTATTTGGGTAGGTGGTGGAGGTTATATTGTGTGTCCTTCTTAAGTCGGCTTACCAGAAAAAACAATCAATTGCTGCAAAAATTGTCTCAGGGCTGAAACTAATCAATAGAGAACAAAACAAGGGGAACTTTGTTAATTCGATATGCAAATAATTTTTTTTTTTTTTCAGTTCAGCAAAGTGAGAACCATCACCACTAGGTCGAATTCTATCAAGCAGGGCAAAGACCAGCACTTCCCAGTCTACATGAACGAGAAGGAGGACATTCTGTGGTGCACTGAGATGGAGAGGTGAGTCTTTCTCAGTTGCAATCAATGATACACTGTCTTCTTAGTAACGGAGAACTTAAAGACACAGAGACAAAACAAATGGGAAGCATCTTCTTGAACAGCTCAGTCCATCCACCTTCACTTTGGACAGCTAACAAAGCTATGCAAAGCCAACTCTCCTACCCAAGGAAGGGAACTTCCTCAGGTGGGCTTGGTGAGGCAGCGGTTGCTTGAAACTTAACAAGGAGATGCCGATGAGCTTAAGGTGAGGTGATGCAATAAGAGCATTTGTACTGTAGTTCACAAGGTTAAAGTGGAAGAAAGCACCTCAGCTGTAATTTTAACTAGTGTCTGAAGGTCTCTGTGTTTCTCTCTCTCTCTCTCTCTCTCTCTCTCTCTCTCTCTCTCTCTCTCTCTCTCTCTCTCTCTCTCTTTTTCTTTCTCCAGGGTGTTTGGATTCCCTGTCCATTACACAGATGTCTCCAACATGAGCCGCCTTGCCAGACAGAGACTCCTGGGAAGGTCCTGGAGTGTCCCAGTCATCCGTCACCTGTTTGCACCACTGAAAGAGTACTTTGCATGTGTTTAGAATTCGATACACTTGCAGAAAAACAAAAGAACTTAAATACACAAGAACTGATATTTAACAAGAAATAACATTTTACTCCGGTGATTTACAAGAAAAAAAAAACATTTAAAGTAGGTGTTTCAAATAATTTCTTGTCTTTTTAATGTCATTCTTTTATCCTATTTAATTGTTTTGTTGTTTTTTAAATGTCATTTTAATTTTTAGCTATATTATCCAGTGAATATTTTGGGTTGATTTTATGTGTGCAAGCTGTACTTGAGAAAAGGCTTTTCTCTATTCTTTTACAGCCCTGAGTCAATAGGTTAGAAGATAGGATTGAGTACTGAAAAGAAATATGAGTGGTTTCTGTAAAATTATTACATATAATATATACAATTTGATATGTATACCGTAAAACTTCAATTAAACGCCTCCGGCATTTATTTACTATATTTGCCAGCAGACCTGCCTTGTATTGGAGACAGGTGATTATTTGAGACTGGTGTTTATATTAGATCACTAGCTTCACATGCTTCATGCGATCATTGAGAAGCCACTAACACACAACCTTGTAGCAACAATTTAAACATTCCAGCAACTTTGTTAAAATGTTGTGTGTCAGTGGGAACTAAGTAACAGTTTTGTTTTATAACAAAATGACATTGTATTGTACAGCCTCCAGTATAACGCAAAAGTATTATTACAGTCTTTATATGCACTGGTTAACAAGGATACAGTATGAAAACTTTGGAAAATGAACAAGCAAAAGTACGAATTTGTATTAAAAAACAGAATTAGATCTACCATTGTTGTTAATAATAATAATAATAATAATAATAATAATAATAATAAAATAAAACAGTTAAATCCACTGAGCCCTGTAGATATCAGAACCGAGGCATGTAGACTATGCTTAGTAATAATAATAATAATAATAATAATAATAATAATAATAATAATAATAATACAAACTTCTAAAATGTTTTTAGAAATGAAAAATAAAGGCAATAAGTATCATTATCAAAAATAATGTATTGTTTAATCTTAAACTTGTACATTGTCAGTACAACAAGACATGTTAAAATACACCAAGAGGTTTGTATCTGGCCTACTTTCAGCACGATTAAAATTATCAACATTTTTAGCAATGTAATAACTGCATTAAACAAATATGCATGACACGTAGGCCTGCCTTAAATTACGTTTTCTTCTGTTATTATTTATTAATCCTGAGAGTCACTTTCATCCCCGCCACTTATTAGCTGTTCATTACGCTCAAGTTCCTTCTTATCTTCCACAGCTTCAATGGCAATGACAGAGACCCGGCGTTTATTTACCGTATTTGCCAGCAGACCCAGTGCTTTTTGGAGACAGGCGATGATTTGAAGTTTTGCGGTATATATGTAAATGTGTGTGTTAATTTTATAATCATTTTTAGCCTGGTTTTGTTGAGCAGGAGCACAAGCCAGGGGGTTGTTACAATAAGCCCAATCGTTCATACACTTCCAGCTGCTGAGCCTTACTTTACCAGCACCATTACTGGTAACCAATTGCAAGCATACACATTTACAGTATTTTTTTTTTAGGGATCTATCTTAAGGAAACCTTTAAAAAAAAAAAAAAACAGCTCACAAACCACTTACCTCTCGTTTACAGTTCTTATACAAAACCTAAAGGTACTACTTTACAATAGTGACTTTATAATGGTGCTTTTAAATAAACAGATGATTAAAAACATCAGCTTCCACGTGGCCTTACAAACTAACAGGGTTGGACTGCTGTGTAAAAATATTGCAATAATTTGCAAACAAAGTTGTATGTATAGAAGAAGAAAAAAAAATTTGCAAAGTGATCTGCCATCATTTTTTTTTTTTCTAACAACATTTTTATACCGAACATACTGGTGCTTTTCACTATTTTGGCCTTGTAAACTCAGCCCTCAATACCTGTGGTTACACAAACAATACAAACCCAGCCAACTGTGTAGCCGTGTTTTTAGTCATCTTGAATTTCAGATCACAGGCTGCAGTGAATTACTGTTTTGTTTTACTGAGACTGGTATCATTTGTACTGTACATCAGTTTGGGATGGGGGAGCTGAAGGAGGCAGTCATTCCTAGCACCCCCGGCCCACTCAAACTATATTCAATCAGGTGCATACAACAACAACATGGTGCAGCTTACATTGCAGTTATGCTTTTTTATAAGAACTTGTGTTGCTTGTTTTCAACATTATTTAGCTTGTTTATATATGTATGTGTTTTCTTTCTGATTCCAGCTTATTTTGTTTGTTTTGTTTTATGATGTGTCTGACCCTCTCACTTCACCGTGCTAGGGCTGCGCCAACTGATGTGAAAAGGGGAAAGCGCTGATTATTTTTGTAATTTGCTGATTTTGAAATGTACTGTCTGGTGGGGGATAAGTGGGACATTTTTAACAAATATATAGAACATCTACAGTATGTTGCTTAAAAAAGATCCCCTATTGTTTCCATGTCTGGTTCTTTTTTTTTTAAAGATAGGGTTTTGGACAAATTCTAACTCTGTCACTCTGAGGATAGGCCAAATGCAGGCCAAATTAAATGTGCAGAATGTGGGACAGCAACAGGAGAAAGGAACTACCAGACTAGTATAGTATCTAGCTTCTAGTAGAAGACCTTCATGATAAGACAAATAAGCTTTAATTTTAATAATCTAAACACTCTGAAATGTATAAACCAGCCAATTATTCGAAGGTAATAGAAAACAATGTGAAATCTGTACACTGGATTTGTCATAGTCAGCCTTGAATTTAACAGTGCTAGCTCCTTTCCCTGTTTGCCCTACCCCCATCATACAAATTCCCATTTTTGCAGTTTGTTTGTTATGTCTTTCTACATTAGCTATAAGATGTACGAACATATATATATATATATTTATATATATATATATATATATATATATATATATATATATATATATATATATATATTAATCATCTGAAGATCAATGAAATTTTAAAAAAAAATTTAAAAAAAAAACAGACATGAATTTGTATCCGAATAAGCTATGAATCAGCGGACTGGGGGAGAATTTCCAACCCGCCTTTTATATTTATGAATTGTTTTTTTGTTTGGATTTAAAAGTGGCTTGTGATGGTTTGTCAGGTGATCTTAACAATAACTTGTTGACAGCTTTAAGAAGGAGAAACTGAGCTTTATCGCACAGCCTTAGATGCAGTGGGTTTTTTTTTTCTTTTCTAAGAGTTAAAAGAGTGACTGTAGGTGTTTCATAAGGTGCTAAACATTTTATCTAAATGAAAATATATATATTGTTAGGAGCAAATCAACTTTGTCTTGACAATGACTGTTTTTAAGTTCTCGTAGTTAAGGAAAAGAAAAAGCACTATTATTTTACTCTTATACAAATATATTAGCAAAGGCATTTTAAATTTGTACTTGAAAAAAAAAAAAGACAGATTCATGTGTTTAGTCTAGGCATTGCTGTAGTTGGTGCTTATCTGTGGGAAAATCATGTATTCATATTAAAGATTTAAAGGAAATTAGGAACATTTGGTAATAACCTTTACTGTTACGTATGTATTTGCTTGATCCCTGGCGGCCGTGCTTTTTTTAACCCACATTCCATGCAGCAAAAAAAAAAAAAACAGTGTTTCTTATAAAGTTCGTTTTAGATTCCATTTCATTTGCCATTTTTAACATTGCTTATATATTTATTGACAACAATAATGTACAGTTCACAGTTCTGAGACTTTACAGGTCAATTTCTCTATTTCCCTCTGTAATACTATTGTACTTCTGTGTAACTATTGCTCGTGACATAGCTGTTTATGGATTATACTCTTCTAAAGGTCAGTGCGTACAGCCAAGGTAGCAGTCAGAATCAGTCCACCTTCATCCCATTTTTTTCAGTGCCCAAAAAGAAGAAAAGGCTCCTTTCTTATGTACTTGTGCTGGAGAACACTTGAATAAATGTACTGTTTTTTTGTGCAAAAACATGTTTCTGTCATCTTTAACTTCTCACCTATGCTGGTTACATGCACGTACAATAAAACAAAATGACAGTGTTTGGGTTGCATAGGGTATGAGGATCTGCTAGCTAGTATCCATGAGCCTTTCTGTTGGCAAGTGTAGCTGCTCCATTACATTTCTCCAGTAGAGCTCTTAATGAATTAGTCATCATCCCCAACTGGGGATGAATATCACAATACAATGAAAAGTGAGTGGAGTGACATTATTTTTTGCATTATGATTCAAACTGGAAATTGACAATACAATGCAGTGCCAATTTTTTGTCCATCTCTGTAATCACTACTTCTTTTGTGCAGTACAAAGAATTGTTCCTTTTCTGCAAGAGAATCCGCCTCTAACCAACATGTCATCAGCAAGCACGTGTTATTCTCTCATGTCACTTCTTTTGTTTCGGCCTCCTCCTCCCCAGCCACCACCTTGAAAATGGGGGCGGGGATCAAAGCCACTTCCTAGCTGTGGCACTGGGATGCATGTAACTGTTCATGTTTTTCCAGCCGGCCTTACGCAGGTTGCCTTTGCGCACCCACGGACGAGGCCTCCTGCCACATTTATTATTCACTCGAGCCCTGGGCGCCCATCGCTATTCACCAAACCATCTACAGCTGCAATCAGTACATCTCATCCATGGCAGATTCTCCGTGCTGAAACAACTTTTCCTGGATTTCAAGAAACAGCAAAAGGGTATTTATTATGAGATGTATTCTATAGACTGTAGTTGTAAGTCTTGGTAATTTATTCATTTATGGTATGGACATCTATAATGTGTTATTTATTTTGTTGCCGGGTGTATGTTACTAACAAAAAAATTGTTATTCTACCAGTATAAGAACCCTTTCTTTGAGCTTAACAAGGAAGACGTTGTGTTCTCATAATTGATTATTGTCATATTAGAGAGAGACTTTCATTATTTCTTTACTGTGCCAAATATTGTGCTATACAAAAGGAAAACTTGATCCAAAGTAGCTGATCACAAAATGTTGCTGGCATTTATGTCTATAAAGAAAATTTGGCTGATTTAGTTTACTGTATGTAACATGTACATGGCAGGCAACTAGAATGGAAGAGCAGCTCCTGAATTTAGGTAAAAGCACTCTGGTAGAGACTTCACAAACAATCAAACACGTGGAATATAATAGATGGACTTTTGTGAGTTACAGGAAAATAATTCCATCTAGGGTTTCTGTGACATCATAAATTATGAGACCGACGGTCGAATAATTTATAAACTGTCACAGAAACCTGAGATGGAATTGTTTTCCTGTAACTCACTGAAGAGACCCATCTATTATTTTTTATAATACATGGATATCCTTGTGATGCTAATATTAAAGACGACGAGGTTCAGCAGTACAGTTTTGTTTGTTTTTTTAAACGTAGTGTGTCAGTGCTGTACAGACATTCTATGTCGTTTTCCATTAGTGCTTCAGCTTTATGTGGAGGATTGTCTTTACCTTGTTTTAATTTCCCATTCCTCTCCAGTTTCTCTGAGATATGAATGTATCAGCTTTACATCATTTTTAGTATATTATATTATACTATATTATATATATATATATATAATATAAATATATATATATATATATATATATATATATATATTTATTTTTTTTTTTTTTTTTTTAACGTATACTCATTTTGTTGATCATTAATGAACATTTCTGTACATTGGGTGTTGTCGAGTGATTGAAAACGAGACATTTTGTGTTTGAATTGAAAGTGATGGTCTCGAAGAGTCGAATGCGTCAAAGTATATTCTCCTCTAGAGGAATTGTCACTACTGTGGTCTTATGCCTTTTTTTCAAATTGGTCAGGATGCAAATTATCTCCTTTATCAAAGGTTTTATATATATATATATATATATATATATATATATATATATATATATAGTAACCAAGCTTGGGCGGCAACTCTCGGGTTTGTTGCCCTTTTTAAAACCACTGAGCAGACAAACAGAATTGAGGTTTTAGCATGGTCGCGCACTTATATTTACAATAACAAAAGAAATAAAACAGAAACAAAAACCTAGCTCACACTGGAGCACGAAGTAGACTTTTCAAAACAAAACACTAAACTAACAAACACAGTAACAAAACACAAAATAAATACAAACAAAACAATAAAAGGTTCACACAGTACCTTTTTCTCACTACGTTTCAGCACACTCTCAAACGGGCTGTCCACACAGCAGCAGCCCTGAACAGACTGGCTGCTTCCTTTAAATACCCTGCACCTGGCTCTAATTTACAATAATCACCAGGCGCAGGGGATAATTAATAATACAATCCAATAATAATAGCAAGACTAGAAAGCTTTCATAAACAAATAAGCATTCAAACATCCATACATGAAAGCATGTAACAAGAGCACAGCATGTGCACTGCAAGCTTGCACACACCCATAATAGTCACAGCCATTTCTTTTCTGAGTATTCCAGAATTTAGGGCCATAGCAGCCAGAAGCCCCAATCTTAAGAGTAAGTAGTGTGTTGCTACAACTGTTTAAATAACGTGCCTGTCATTTTAAAATATAGCATTACGCGTCTCCACATGTAAAAGGGAGAAACGGGCAGCTCCTGCCCCTCCGACAGCAACTGGCATTGCAGGACAGGGCAGGAGTCGTCCTTCCATAGGGGGGAGTTTGGGACAAACTGGACAGAAGAGTCAAAGCAAAGCTACCCACAAGTGCCCTACATCTCTGGGAATTGCTGCAGAAGAGCTGGGAAGACATGTCGGGTAATTTTCTGCTGAAACTTGTTAACCGAATGCCTTGTGTTTGTGAGGCTGTTATTAAGGCAAAGGGTGGCTATTTGGAGGAATCCAAGATTTAGAGACAATTTTCAATTTTCTTGAACACTGCTTTGATACTCCTTATGTTTTGTTTTGTATATTGTAACATGTGTTTTCATTTTCAAGTATGTACAGAGATGTATATGATGTAAAATATTGTCAACTATGAAAAAAACCTAGTTTCCAGCAAGTGTACTCAAACTTTTGTTGTATGATGGGTTGTTCCATGGTTTGTAGACAATATGGTGCCCTGATCGAAACCAGCCAACCTGTCCTTCCTTGGCACCCCTTCTTGAGTACACCAGGGGCTTCATTCCTTTAACACAGAAAGAAGATGTGTATGTGTGAAAGAATGTTAAACTGGCAACAAAGTTGTGAACCCTGCCTCCCCCCCCCAAAAAAAAAAATTTTGTGTATAGAAAAATATGGGTTTTCACATCCCATGAGAGGCATATGAAATTCAACCAAGGCAGGCATAATAAGTTTTCCAGTATTTGCATTCTGTAGGAAAAAAAAAAATTTTGCTGAAACATTTTCTACCAACAAAAACAGCCAACATCTATCTCTCACAGGTAAAAGCTAAGTAACCCTAGTCCATTTTGCTCAGTTTCTAATTTTAATTGGGGAAACAGCATTTTAAAAGTTAGCCATATAAAGATGCATGAAGGTCCTCACCATGGTTGATAATCCTGAATTTATAGATGACCTTGGGGACAGCATTTTTAACCTGGAAGTAATACAACTGACTGCTTGTTGGTAAACAGGTCTGTTTGAGCAGAAGTTCATATTCAGACACACTTATTAACATTAGTACAGTACATACTGTGCAGTAAAATATACATTATTATGATCTGCCAGTTTAGATCATTAAAAATACCCTTACATCTATTTTAAATTAAAGTAATATCTGTATATTTAACTGCAACAATACAGCAACCCCCCCCCCCCGATTAATATGTCTTACTTGCATTCAGCCACAATATTAACATAAGAGATTAACCCTTATCCTCTTAGTGTTGAAGATGAGACTTTTCAACATGTCACTACATGTAATAGAACATACTGTATTTTTTTTTTACCTCAGAATGAAAGTATGAATTGTGTTATTTATATGCAACTCAATAACAGAGAGAGAGAGAGAGAGAGAGTCATAATACTGTACGTATGTTCTCTTATCCAGATTCAAACCTCTACTCAGACTGCAGGCTGGGAGCACAGTCTTCTGGCATTAGATAAAGTGGGTTCTGTGTACATTTCTCTGAATTAACATCAAAACTTTACGTCTCCATGTGTGACTCATATTCTCCATTTTACAGGCAAGATCTGTAGAAAGAGATTTGCATTACAGTACTGAAATTTACTTTCACAATATTTTCCTTACACATGATGTATGTAAACTTAAAATATTCTGACCAACATTGACGATATAAATACATACATGATTGTTTTGAGTAGTTTCTTGCTGGTTAAAATTGTTTTATTCTTCACTTAAGTTGCACTTGCTTCCAAATCAGGTCCCACAGATTTTAATAATAATAGTGTGAAAAAATCTTTCATCACAAAATAAAACAATACAACTATGCCAATAGTGCTATAAATGTAAATTTAAATATATGTTACGATTGTACAAAGCACAAAAAATAAAGACTATGCAGCAATTCCAGTTTTTTGACCGTAATGCTTCAGTGTTTAGGCAGGATGTTATATGAACTGATGTTGCCAATAAAGTCCATGAGGAGACACAGCAACACAGCATGGAGCACCCATTACCTGGCTTTTAGTCAATGTCTTGCATAATAAATGATTCATCTCAACACATTGGCCCAGTTTCATAGGGGAAACCATCATGGGAAAATATACATCTATACAATAAATGGCACAAATGTGTAACACTGGTTATGTGGATTGAATACATCACCATCAGTGATGATATATTGAAGTCACAGTCTGAATGATTTAATTGAATTGGACCTCAAAGCCCAATGTATTTTTTAACAGCAATGATTTTGAAACAAATGAACAGATTCTGAGCATTTACTGTGCACACGTGACATTGTATAATTTCCTGACCTGTTCCTGTTAAAAACTTTCCCACAAAGCCCTTCATGTTTTTCCATTCTTTCATACCAGAGTTACAAACTGAGTAACTGTTTTTAACAACAGAAATCTCATTTTAATGGAAGGATACAGACGGGAGTGGGCCAACAGTTGACATGCCATATAGGGATGTGGTTATTCCAAAATGACTGAGTCACAAAGAAACCAAATAAAACCTGAATCATTTTAATGAAGAAGCCATCCTAGATGAAGTATTCAACCATGGCAAGGCCCAGAAACTGTCTGCTTTCCCTGTTTAATCCACATTGAAATAGAGGTTTTTTTTTTCAGAAAAAAGTATTTATTGTAGCACACTAATAGATTTATTTGGAAGGGGACAATAAAGCTGCTTTCATGGTACGCCAGCATAATGTATTACTTTTGGCAGCTGGAGTAAAAACTTTGAAAGGACGTAAAGGATAGAGACAGTTTTCAATCCCAAATTTTGCTTTTAACTAAAGCAAAATAAGATATGAATGATTCATATATATATATATATATATATATATATATATATATATATATATATATATATATATATATATATATATATATTTTATTTTATTTTATTTAATCATGATGTTAGAAATGAATGCCCTTATAAATGACTTAATACACAGCTTAGTCTTATTTAAATTGCATGTAGTTTCATAAAATGTTGAAATATGTTTAAGAGAGAACAGAGGGATTGTTTTGGTAATGTGATGCATACAAAATAAAGGTACACAATCCCTTTGTGCACAATTTGAAATCAGATCATTTATAAGAGTGTAAATAGCACATGTGTGAATCGGTTCAAATGGGTTCAATGCTTTATTTGGACCTGTGGCAGGGAGAAAGCCTCAAATGTAAATATGTGTATATATGTGGTTGGCAGGAAGGGGATTCAAATCCTCCCTGCCAGAATACATGTGAGAATGTGGCTGGAGCCCTAATTGAATGATTGATGGTTAATTAGGCTCCAGCAACATGGTATAAAAGAAAGGAGAAATCCTTTGTCCGGGGAAGGGAGTGTTTTGATGTGTGTGCTTTTGTACTTGTATTGTTTGATAACTTGGTCAGTGAAGGTGAATGCCCAGCCTGACATAAGAATTGTTTTGTTTAAACCTATTTATTTTGTCCCTCGTGCCGATTGTTTTTGTGTTAATAAATGTGCACAGGCAGCCCTTTAACTGCAGTTTCTAGCCTCTCTCATTCTCAGCGCTATCCTGTTACACATAGTGTCAGCGTGAGATAGCGCCCCCTGAGACTTAGAGCAGGACTGCAGTTTAGAAAAAGAGGACCTTAATGAAGACTTGGACGACCAGCATTGGCAGTGGGAAACTGAAGCGCCTCTTTGGTGCGGAGCCTGCAAGGAGTTTGGGCACCTCAGGGAAGAGTGCCCCTATGAAGACCCTGCTTCATGGAGGTGTACAATAGGAACGAGGTTCAGTCATCTGATGAGTGGCTCCACCTAAAGGCCCAAGACCAGCTGCCTGCCCAAAAGCCAGAGCTGGGCCCCTCTGCCTTCCATGCCATCTGGCACGGTGTAGACACCAGGGTTGGTGCCTTACCTGTGAAGAGTTCAGGCACCTGACGTTTGTGCTGCCCCTTCAGTTGCCACCTGTCCAAAAAAGGTAAAGGAGGAGCCATTGCCGTCTCCAGAGCCAGAGGGGAAGGAGCCACTGCCGTCTCCAGAGCCAGAGGGGAAGGAGCCACTGCCATGACGACCTCCAGAGGGTCCAGCATCTGTTGTCTGTGTTTCCTGCAAAGTCTCAGCTGTCCTCTGGGCACCTGTTTGTCAGCTGGCCTCTTGACTCTTGAGTTTTCTTCTTGATGGCACGCATTGTTTTTTATTTAATAACTTATTTAACTATTTATTTATTTAACCAGTAGATTAACACATTGAAACTGGGGCCTCATTTACAAGGGGGTCCTGGAAAAAAAGAAAAAAGAAAAATCACAAAACACAAACAACACAGTAAAAACATGTATCAACAGCTTACAGCTCAAAGGACATAAGAAATAACAGTCTTTAAAACCTATCAAATTCCATCTTCATACTACAGTGTGATGAGAATAATTTTAAAATCTTGGGGAGCTGATATGCAAAAAGATCATTTTCCCAAATGTGTTCAAAGCCTAGGAACAGGAATGGAATGGAATGGAATAAGCCAGTGGCGTTTCAAGCCTTGGTGTTTTCCACAAAAAGATGGCCCTATCTGGAACTGACCAGAGCTGTTGTACAGAAACAAACCAAACTTTTGGGTTCCCTCATCATCAGTGAAGCTAATACTGTAATAGCTATTAGATAATACATAGATAGCAGAAAATGAATTGTTTGAGCAAAGCATTATTTGACCAATGCTTTTGCTGTGTTATCAACATCCCTCATAGATGTGGCTTGCATGCCCTTGGTGTTTTTCCATAGCATGGCAGTAATATACATTGGTTTGGTAGGTATTATGGGACCACACACATGCGCTCACAGAGCTAGCATGTTGTAAACTGTGCAGTAGAAAGGAATAGTAACAGAGGTCTTCATATTAACAAGGAGGGTGTTCTGGCAGAGACAGTCCAGCAGTGACTATCCAGCTGGGGTGTGCAACAAAAGCAAATAGAACCATTAAAACAAGGCAAGTATGCTATCTTTGGAAAGGTTTCTATCTGATGTAACAAATATGGCTTGCACATGAGCTCAATGGACCTCTACCTGCTTGTGATGGCTTGGTGGTGACGTTACAGACCAGGAAATACAGGCAAACACAAGGACTGCGGCGTGAGTCACAAATGTGCTTAATTAAACAACTAAACAAAAATAACACGGTAAAAACTTTAAACAAAACAAAAGGCACCCTGCCACCATATATCCCCCCCCCCATACCAGCAGGGCTTCTACCCTGCAACACTGCCACGCTGCTAAAGAGGTCTCATACCCTCATACCAATGATACAACAATGTAATCTAACAGGACCAGCCATGTTGCATTGGTATTCTTCAAGAAAAAATAAATAAATAAAATTGAATGCTAACCATCTTTAAGGTCTAACCTATGTTTCTGTATATCTACTGAGCATCAAAAGAAACCTATCACTTATATTTGAGCATCAAAATAAACCTATCACTTATATTTGAGCATCAAAAGAAACTTACCACTTATATTTGGATAAAATTCACTAGATGTGAACAAAAACTCTGTTTTAGCGCAGATGCAGTGACTTTTTATTGTGCTGATTAAAATTGACATCATGAAGATGCTGCAAAATGATCTGTCATTCTTGGGCAGGTGTTGTGACTCTTTGACTCCCAGTTCGTTGTATGTTATTGACAGAGTGTGTCTGGTTATACCGTCTCGCCAGGTTTGAAATTGCTGGCGTGAGCACCCAAGACGGCATGTCACAGTACACTGCCCTAGTCTCTCAAAACCACATTTTGTCAATGTCCATCATTTATACACCTTTTTTTTTGTCAAAAATGAATAAGTATATATTCATTATATATATATATATATATATATATATATATATATATATATATATATATATATATATATATATATATTAGTTTACTTATTATTAATTTACTTACCAATTAACCTAATATCAACGTGGACACTTTTTTTAGTGGTACGGCAGAAACAATAACTGGTGCACAAGCCTCTTTCCTACTGTCTGACCAGAGTCAGCGTAATGTCTTACTGGAATTTCTAGCACCTTGCAGACAATACTATCATAGCATCAAAGAGTATGAATACTTTTGAATTAGCATTTCTGGACTTTTGCCAAAAAATTGCTGAAATAAATAAATAAACTCTCTCTCTCTCTCTCTCTCTCTCTCTCTCTCTCTCTCTCTCTCTCTCTCTCTCTCTCAATACAGTATATATAACACACATCCTGTAAAGCCATAATATTTGCGACCATAAAACGCTCAGGTTTTATAGTCACACTTAGTGTGAGGTATATCAGGTGAATCACACTCCAGAAATGTCAGCCACAAATGTTTTTTTTTTTTTTTTCATATGCGAAAAAACACATAATAAAAGGCTTGCAAATATGTATGGCTTTACAGTATATACTGTATATCCTGTTTCACTCTGAATTATTAATCCATCCAAGTAAACTCAAGTAAGTAGACTCAAGTAAATTAAAACAGAGGCATTAGAAATCAAGAATTCTCTATAGAATGCATATGCAGTTGAGAATACTGTAATTTTGCACGTCTGCCTGTAAGTGCAAAATTCAAAAAGCATGTTTACACAGTCCTGGGTAACATACAAATGCAATGTAGATTAATGGTATAAATAAAACCAGGGCTATACTAATAAGTCATTTATTGAAATAACTTTCTGTTCATTTAGGGATATCTCATTTAAAGCTCAGTTTAAAGATATCATGTTCAGATATCGTTAAATGTATTTTAGATATCTTAAAATGATTTAGATATATCTTTAAATATTTGAAGATATTTTCAAATATTTAGAGATATCTTAAAACATTTAGAGGTATCTATAAATTAATTTGAGAAATTTCTAAATGATAATTTGGCTTGCCAGAGTGATCCTAGAAGAAAAAGAATGAAGCTAATCCTTCCATGCAGACATGAATGTGACATGTAGATTTTAAATTATTTTGTTGTCTAGCGCTAACATGTGTGATACAACATGTTTTTATTAAAGCTTTTTTTATTAAAGTGTTTTTACAAAAGCATATATGTATTATTATTATTATTATTATTATTATTATTATTATTATTATGATTATGTACACATCTCATTAGAAACACCAGTGTTTATATGTATTACTAGCTTTGATGTACTGCTTACCTACTAGCATCATGACTGAGTCTACAATGTTATAGATAATTGATTTGAAGTGTTAAAAATAGTAAACACCTTTTCTGCATTTAAAGAGATGCAGCTCTAAATATTATGTGAAAAAAAGAACTCCTTGACATTATCTAGTGTATACAAAATGTACTAAAAGCTTGATGTAATGACGAATGGCATTATAGAACATCAGGACTGACTAGAAACTTTGTTACAACTAACATGATTTAACTTAAAAATATAATATTTTTTTCATGTTGTGGAAAGAGACGCAGGCTTGAAATACTGTGAAAAAAGATATTACACTGGTTTCCTCCAGCCACTGATGGAAACAAGCAGTGATTTAAACTAACCTATTCCTTGGGGAAGGAGGGAATTGGATTAAGGGAAAAAATATATTCCTATATAGTGAGTCTAATTATATGTAGATATATATATATTATATATATAATATATATATATATATATATATATATATATATATATATATACACACACACACACACACACACACACACCAGAGTTTGAAAGGGACATGGTAGATAAAGACTGTTTCTGCAATTGGGAAATCAAGGACCACTCTGTCATTGTGATTAATGGAGTGGCAGCAACAAATCAGTCTTCATGTCACTGGGAGCACCAGACGACTGGTAGTGGAAGACAAGGGGCACATTTTAAATATAAATGAGCTGCCAAGTTGCATTTGTTTAAGCTTAACCTCCAGGTTTGGAAAAAATGTTTTCATCATGAAAGCATCCCAAATGTTAAGTTCAAACCCCCCAGGATATGCTTCATTTCACCAATTCCACTTCAAACCGCGGTTTAGAAGAAACCATTTTCTCTATCATGCTTACGGTAAGCCTGTAGGTGGCCCCTCCTATTCTAGACAGTGGGCTCAGTAAGGAGCTGCAGAGGTCAGAGTAGAGGAGGATTGAGATTTCAGGGGATCAAGACAGAGCGGGATGATAGTCTGTAAGCCGGCCTAGTCCTGGTATATGTGTGAAAAAGGTATCATCTTGTACACAGATAAGGTATATTTCATACAAAATGAGAACTGTTTGTGCTTCAATAAGGAAGGCTGTACACAGGCTAGTCTGTAATTGTGTGAATACTCCAGTGTTTCACCAACAATGGTGTTGACCTCATCTGGTAAACTGCATAGGTGGCAAGTTTAAAAATAGATCCCCTCTCCTGTCACAGCACGATACTTGTTGTTTGTCTGTTTGTTTGGCCATTGTGCCCTTTATTTTGAGTATTTTGTTTTGTTCAAATTTTTATTTGTTTATTTTCTGTTTAATAATAAATCGGCGCATCAGCGCTCTTCATACCCCAGCACTGCTGTCTGTGTCCTGTCTACTTTCTGGCCTGACATCACCACACACATCATCTTTGCCACTGAGATGCTATACAAATGTAGCTGCTGCAGCACCTCTCTCTCCGGCAGTCGGACAGCCAGCTCCTCCCACTCCGCGCCTTTTATAACCTTAGCCCCGTCCCTTTATACTAATAGAGTACCGAAGATTACACACATCCCATTGGTCCTCAGCCGCAGATTAGGACCAATGGGCACAGACAAACAACAGTCAATAAGGACAAACAAACAACAACCAATCATGGGAGACACAAAGGCACCACATGTAGGCTTGGAGTTACACTCACAGACAAAGGCAAACACACCAGTGGCAGGAAACACAGAGCGGGAAGGGTACACAATTACAGCACAGGAATTACAGTACACAAACACAAATGCACGGATCACTACATTGCCCCCACCTTAGTCTCTTTTTGTCCCCAAAGAAGTCTGCAAGTTGCAATGCAGCACATGGGCGTAATTGGCCATCTCCCCCCTTGAAACAACCCCTCATGTCTGTTTTTTTCCTCTGGATTCTTGTGGGTGGGTTAGCAGGCATTGCTGTGATGAAGGCAGTCTCATCTCCTCCTTCTGCCAGGGTGGTCCTAGGTCTTCTGTCAGGGGTGCCCGTTTAACTCCTGTGATGACCGGCAGAGGAAATGCTGTCGGTGGCGCGGTGCACTCCAGCGGTGGCGATGCTGGCGGTGGTGTGGGGCTCTCAGGCGCTGGCGCTGGGCAGTCAGGTAGCGACACTGGACAGTCAGGCGGTGGTGGTGCTGGCAGCACATCAGCGCAGGGCACTCTGCTGCTTGCGGTGGGCAGTCAGACCGTGACGGTGGTGGCGCTTTCCGGGGTTTGGGTCAGTCGCCCCTCCCACTGTCCACTGGTGCCTTGCTCTTGGCTCACACATGTTGCAGGAGCCCTTGAAAGGGCTGCCACTTACAGGGGGGATGGGGGGTTGTACTGGCGGCCATCGCTGTTCACGCTCTCTGCTGGTGCTCTGCTCCCGGCTTGCTCCTGTTGCAGGAGCCATTGAAAGGGCTGGAGTTTGGCACTGTGTTGTGGGGCACTCATGAACTGGTATCGGCGGTGGTTCTCCCCCATCTTGCGATAATGGATGACCATGGCTTGAGGATCCTCAGCCGCTGCTTCTCCGTCAGGCGAGTAGTGTAGTGCCCACACTTACTGCAGACAAAGCACCCATGTGAGACACCCCACTCACTCAGGTAGGCATCCCTTGCAGGGTATTCTAGCAGTTGCAGCACCGCTCTCTCCGGCAGTCGGATAGCCAGCTCCTCCCAATCCGGCAATCGGATAGGCAACACCTTCCTCTCTGACACTCATGCAGGCAGCACCCCCCGCTCTGACACTGGAGATGGACCATCCTCCTCTTTCGCTTCGGCGCAGGCAGTACCTCCTCTTCCTCCTGGAAAGGGCAGCGCACCACCTTGTGCCTGCAAGGCACCAGCCTTTGTCCTCAAAGCGAGCATCCAGCATGCCATCTCACCCGATCTGGAATGGGTCGGGGTTGCAGCTGATCAACTGGTCCATCTCGGTCTCCTAGCTAGCTGCTCCTGCTTGACACTTGTGCAACAACACATAAAATGATGGCACAGGGCATTTTATAACCTTAGCTCCGCCCCTTTATGCTAATAGATTACCGGAATTTACACACAACAGCCAATAAGGACAGACAAACAACAGCCAATAATAGGGGAGACACAAACACACCACACTCAGGCTTGAAATTACAAAGACACAGACAAAGGCAAACACAGCATGCGTCAGGAAATACAGACCAGCAAGGGAATATAATTAAAAAGCGCTATATAAATGCAATACATAAATATGTATTTCTTATTTCTTTATTAATTTATTTTACATGGTCATGAATATGCAGAAATACAGGAGAGGCTACAGTATCAAACATTACTGTGAACACAGTCTCCACACCCAGCACAGTCTACTGACCAGGCTGGTCTCAAATACCATTGACTCATCTATATTTTCATCGTTTAATCGACTATCGTATCATTTTGTAAACCAGTTGAGCTTTTTTGCTTGATGACAACGCCCTATCCTGTAACCACAGTTACCTGAGAAAATCGCTTGGGTACCAATCAAATACAGTTCGACCGGTACGGTACTTGACTACTTTGCGTTGCAGCCTGTCTAGTGTGTAGTTCTACTCTTCTTTGTGCCATTCAAGCTGAACGTTTAAGAACTACAACTGAGGGACAAGCGATGGGAACAAACCGATGGCTTCATCCCGTCCCATCTGTCTGTATATTGGCTGATGTTACTAAGCTGAATGGTAGAAACGCTATTTGATTGGCTCTGTTTTGTCTCACGTAGGAGCGCAATTTGTCAAGATGCTGTGAGGAGGCTCTGGTTTTTGGCCAAGTGGAGCATCTAAGGCTTTCTCGTGCCGTGCCAGCTGTCACCAGTTCCCATTAAAAAGGAAGCAGCAAGAAAACGGCACTGGAAATAAGCAAGGTAAATAAGCTTGTTTTGCATACATATGAAACTGTATTTTATCAGTGTTTTGAAATCATGATGTATTTAATTATAGTGTTGGAAAAAAGCAACGTTTTTACCTCTCCGGTCTATGGTATCAGTATTACACTTTAGCAGATGAAATAGGGAGGTACTTGCTTCTTGCAGTGAATAAAGGCAATTGAAAAAATGTAACCCCAATATAGAAATAAATACAATACATGAATGACTCATGCATGCGTACAGATACATGCTTTCATGACAATGTATACAGGGTATGCTTAGCCACAATTCATATACATTTTTGTTACTTTTTTCCTTTTTTGAAGAACTAAGAAATTAACATAAAGGGTTTGCATGGATATCTTTGGTCACACGTACCGAAGGCGCTTGCCAGCTGTTTCGGTTATATATCGACAATACATACTTTTGATTGATATTAACAATGCTGTATAATACTAACACTGTATTTAATATTGTACAATATAAATGTATGTATTTACCCTGTTTGGTGTAGGATGCCTGCTGAAAGATGTCGGTTTGTGTGGACATTGTGCTTGGGGAACGGGGTCTGTGCAGTTCAGTGGCAGTTCCATTGTTGGTTGTATTGTTGATTGTATTGTGGGCTTGGAGGTAATGTCACCACAGAAGTAAAAACTACATTTAAAACATTTATTTAATTGTTTTTGGGCAAAGATGCCACAGTAGCTCATTTTCGTTTAAATTTCGTGTTGTGAGCATATGAACAAAATTGAGATGCAAATGTATATGGAAACGAAGAATAGAACATATGTCAGTTATTCAACCAGTTATTCAACTGCATATTAGTAGAAGTGATTAAAAAAAAAAAGAAAAAAAATATGGTGGTGATGCATTTTATTCTTTAAATTTTATTTGGAAGAATTTTTAAACATGTGAATGAAAGAAGGGTGTGCCCTGAACAGAATGAGTATTAAATATAACTTTGCAAGTAGCTTAAACACAGCTGCAATAAATACATATATATATATATATATATATATATATATATATATATATATATATATATATATATATATATATATATATATATATATATTGTTAATTGTATAACACATTGTGTTTAACAATGGTTTTACAAATACAGCCAGTGTTAGCATTTTAAATCCCCAAAGTAGAATAAAACACACTAGCTTGGGTAGCAAACCTGCATATTTTTGTCAAAGAAGTGTGGACCTATTTTGCTTTACCTAATGATTTATTCATTCCAGTGGCCCAAGGAAGACGCATTGTGCTTTATTCTCACAAACAAAGGGGCAAGGCTTTTTTTTTTCTTCTTTTTTTTTTTTTGCATTAATTAATTTTTTTAAGCAGTGTTCTAGTATTTAGTTAATCATTTTAATGGTTGAAGACTGGTCAACAGCTACACTGTGGACTCAGAGTAAGTACTGGTATATATTATTAAGAGAGTTCTAATGTGGCAGAGCTTTATAGAGGGAGGGGGGAAGGTCTGTCTGAAGCAGCAAGCCAAATCTGAACTCACGAATGCAATGCTCTGTGGCACTTCGATGATGGGTGGGCTTTTTTCTTCTTTAAATTTGGAATTGCTAGGCCTGGGATACAGTGAGCTTTCAAATAGCAGAAGTCTTACCTCGCCATAGTTTATTGAAATTGTGCATCGCTACCAACCAATTGGTCTTTTTGCACACAAGTGAGAGTTTTTTTCCTTTTTAATCATGGCCTTGTACCATAACACACTCTTACACACTCTCTGAAAACATGCTTATGTTACAAAATTTGGTGAGGGCATGTGTTTGGACTATAATTAAGGATCACAAAGCAGCGTGTGCAGTATGTTAGCTGCTGCTGTGAAATGGCTGTGATGTAAAGAGAACTGTCTCTGATAATGGTCACACCCTGCATGCAGTTCTGGGCTGGACTGCATTCTGGGTACAGCCTAGACTCCATAACTCACAAAAACCTTTCCCTAGTTAGAGCACAGAGAGATGTATGTCATTGAGGCTTGATATAAATTTACTGTACTGGTTGTTGCTATTTTTCTGGGACTTTTTACTGAATGACTTTGATGAATGAATGCACATCTTGACATAGCAGTCAGCTCTTGTCCCACTGAGTGACGTGGAAGCTCTGGGGCGTACATTATATGCTTCCTGTTTTTATTTAAATATATGACTGTGGCAAAGTAGTTTGCAGTGTGCAGGCGAAGGTTTTGTACATAAGAACATATGAATAAGGTGTAGAGGTAATGCAGTGCTCAGTAATAACTAACACAACACACTTCACGGTGAAATACAGCTCTTTATTTGTGCTGGGTTGCTTGTTTGGCAACCTTAAATAATAATACCTGGCTCTAAACAACGATGGGTATAGCGCAGGTAAACCACAGGGTTCAGTCCTGAGTAATAATACTAATAATGACACACATATCATCTAAAACACAAACATGAACTGCCTTCTGTAAAGTCTTATTTTATTTATTTATTTATTTTTAAATTTAGAGTGAACAATTGTTCTTTTTTTAATTTATTTTCCCCCAATTTGGAATGTCCATTTATGCTGCTTCTCCTTGCGCAGTGAATCCCCACACAGCACAGATGTTCTGAAGGTGTATGAACATCCTCCGATCTCACAAGCCTAAAGAATCACTTTTACGCTGAGCAATCCAGAGCAGAGGTGGGCGGGCTACCGGTCCTAGAGAACACGGACCAGCCCTGCCTCTTATCCACTCTGATTGTGCTCTGTGTCTGGCCAGTAGGGTTCACTGTTGTGAGATGGGGAGAAGCAATCCCAGCCGGTTTCCCATCCCCCACCCCGGCAGCGTCAGATCCAATGTGATGCCCCGCATGTACAAGACAGTGTAAGAGAAGTGCTAGAATATGTTTGAAACATACAAAATATATGATAACATAATAATTAACATGATAATTTTAATTTCAAAATCTGAACACTGTACATCTCTCCCCCCTCCAGCTTGTGTTATCCAGAAGCAAACCTTTAATTTCTTCATTCTCCATCTCAAGAGCAAAGCATTGTATAGCGTAAGCTGTATTTAAAGAAATGTCTCGAAACCCTGCTGCTGTTTAGTGTTTTTTTGTTAAATGCCCAGACCAAAAAAAGTTTAATTCAAACTGTGCAAGCGACTCGTATCATGGGGTTACTTGACAAGCATAAGTTCATGTTGTTATTATTATTATTATTATTATTATTATTATTATTATTATTATTATTATTATTAGTAGTAGTAGTAGTAGTAATGTTTTTAGTAGTAGTAAAATGTGACTGATAACCTGCTTGGAATGTTGACTGTTTAATTAAGCTTTGTTTTGTCTAAATCCACTGCAGTTGTGCAATTCCAGCTTACTGCATGTATCACAAACATTTTCAGTTAAGTGTGAATAAACAGCATGCATTTTTATTTTTATTTAAATTATAAATACATGATTACTGTTCTATATAACGTAATTTTTAAACTACATGTGAATGCTTTATTCCATATGGATTACCTGTAAAATAATAGGATTTTCAAGCAAATATAAACAAGTAGCTATGGTGACATCACCAGTAAATTATGCAAATGAGTACCATCGAAGGTTCGAACCTTCCTTCGGTAGTGTTCCAAACCTTCGAAGGTCAAAATGTACCCATCGTTTCAGCCCTAGACTATTGTCACTGGGCAATGTCATGTATAATGCCTGCTACATGACTCAGAAGTTTTATTTTTCCAGTTTATGGATCTCTGGTTTATAAGGTTACACCTTTACCATTCTCTGTCTAGACTGTATGGGAACAAGTGGGCACTTTAGCTACTGTGGACTCGCTAATATTTGTTCTCTTGTTGTGTGCAAGCAAATATGTTTTTTTAATGCGCTGCAAGTTCTGGACTAGTTCCCTACATGAAGGCAACAAGGGATTAACTTAACTTGAGAAGTGAATATTGTGTGTGAGGTGCTGTGCTTGAATAAAATATCAATAGTTCTGATTAGCAAAGTACTGGAGGTCTGTACCTTCTCCAGGAACCAGTAGAAGATTGGGGTTCATTAATTATACTTGGGGCTTGAAGTTTTCAGGTTTTATTTTTGATCACATGACATCCCTTTAAATTTATTTTGAGCCAATTCTGTTTGCTAATTAAACTTAAAGGCTGTTAATTACAAAACAATGTCACTTGTTATTACCTCCGTATCTTCACTGAGCCTGATTCTGTTTCACTTCATTTTTATTTCTAACAGACGTGACAAATTACACGAGTTGCTCATCGCTGATCCTAATTGCATTTCATTCTTGCAGTCACCTAGTTTATCCTTGTGCTTTTGTTATTTTCACTCGTTGACAGATTTTTCCTGACAGATTTTCTTTTCAGCATAAAATGCCCAGTAAGGTGTACACTGGCAGCAAGTCCATCACTTAAAATCTCATTGATTTGCAGCAATGAAAAAAATTATCTTAATCCAGTCTTTAATTAGTAGTTTTCTCTTTTATTAGGATGCAGAGACAGTGACAAATTATCATTTAAAGGGTTGAGATTTGGAAAATAAAAACCAGAAGGTTCAAGTCCTAATTATGCTGTATATTGAAAACAGGTGCTGTAATGCAGCAGATATTTGAACCCTGGTTAAAGATTCTCTGTGTCTGCGCTCATTCTTCATGGGTACTCACTTCATGGGTACCTTCTGCTTCTGTTGTTTCTTCTCTTCATTCTTGGGTTTTCCTTTGCTTTTCCTTGTCCAGAATTTCTGTCCTGCATTCTGAGTTCTACCAGTTACTCCAGCAGTGCATCTAATTCAGACAAGACTGTGAATGTTCTCCAGCAGCACTTCAAAAAGTGCAGATTAAAACTTTGTCCTTTTGACAAATTTTATTTAAACATAATACCATATATCTGCTTTGCAGTTCAAAAGTGCTATGAGCAGTGATTCTCAGAAAATGTAATGTGATGTTTTTAAATATTATTTGGCTCCATAGCTGTAAATTCAAAATTAGAACCTTCCCTAAGTGAAAAAAATGTTTACTGTGAACTATGTCTGTATGTAAATGTAAAGCACGATTCACACAGGACTAAACACCAGGTGTCCTCAGAGTTGGTCAAAAGCAGAGGATGTCTAGTAACCTCTCAGATGTGGATTCATTTTCATCTGCGAAAGTCGGTAAATTAAAAATGAAATGCAATGTTGTGGCTAGAGAAGGTGCTTTTGTGCATGATTTGTAAACAGTGAACCAGGTTGTGTTTCACTGAACTGTAGAATCTCCGGACAGATTGTACCAATGTTAATATTATATTATGGTTTATTGCAAAGGCTGGTATTGCTTTGAGGGGAATACACAGAAATGCCGTATCAATTCTAATATAACTCTGACATGGTCAATTCACATGGGAGTAAAAAGACACAGGCTTGAGTTTGAAATTTTACAGAGTAAAATCAGTGGACCTCTGAGAAAATTATCTGGGATAAAAAGAAGTGGACGATTCGCACTGGGCTAAATTTCACTGATGTTTAAACCACCTGTTTACGTGGCGATTTTTAATCCAGTGCGAATCAGGCTTGTGGCAGGTCAACCCAACCCTGCAGATGAAGAGTGGGTTTTGTGTGTATATATTGTAATAGTATTATATAAAATATGTGTAATTATTGTAATTAATTAATGAAGTACCTGGGACAGCCTGTCTGCTGTGTGTGAGTACCAGGACCAGGTGTGGAATCTTATCAGCAGATAGATGTGCTCCAGCAGGGCATCAGGTATAAAAAGGTCCCGCTTATTCTCCTCAGGGCTGCTGCAAAGCCAAAGGGCTGACCATCGTCCACACTACCCGGTAAAAAGCTTAACATGTCTTGCTGAATGCCTCCGATCGCCGCAAGGCTAAACCAGGGTCGGATCCAAACAAAGAAACCGAACCCGCAGACTGTCAGACGAGTAGTCAGAGTTGGGGTTTGTTTATTGAACAGAGAAGATTAGTTCAGTGATAGTAGATGCCAGTCATGCATAGAGTGCGAGGTGAATAAGTGGGACCTCAGTGCCTTAGAGAGTAGCGAATGCCATTTTCACGGCAACTTTTATTTTACAGTTTTTATACAGTATTTTATTTTTGTTTACATCCATTCCCCTGTATGTCCTCAGTGAGCTACCATTACTGGTAGTGTCACATGAGCTGTAGTCTGTGTGTATGTAAACAATACTGTAAGTAAACCTACAGGTCTCGACAGGTGGTATTCGAGCTCCGCCCTGGCCTCAAGATGGTGTCTGAGCTGCCATGGCGACAGAGGTGGTATGTCTGGGCTCACATGTCATCAGAGAGTTTGTTTCTGAGTTGGCGTCAGTGTAGATTTAGTTTTTATTCTGAGCCCCAAAACAATAGTTACAGACATTAAAATACTGGGCAGGTTACATCCTACCGGGCGTGGAACTCCACCTAGAGGTACCCAGTAGCAATAGTGCTGACATCTGTGGTGGACTAGTGTTTATTTAGATCTAAATTTAGAGCACCAACTCATTTTACTTGTGACCTACAGAACTTTAAATCAGATTTGAATTTCAAATTCATGTCACCCAGTGACCCTGAGGCTTTCACTTCAGTGAGTTTTCTTAGGTTAGTTAATTGGAGCAGGCTAATTAACAAGGTTATATTTTGGAGGCTACTGTATTTATCAGTTTGTGAGAGCCAGTTGTACTTTCAGCCAAACGCATTGTTACATACATTCTTGCAATTTCAAAATAGCTAGCAGTATTACGGAGAACACATATTGTACAGTCAGGAGGAAAAAATAAGGCATTTAGTGGAGAATTACTTTTTCATGGACAAATTTGCTGTTACAGCAAACCACACAAGCCTAAGTGTACTGCTACACAATAGTCAAATCAAATCGGGTACAAGCAAAGAAGCAAAAGATCTTCAGCAGAAGGGGGAGCAGCGATAACATTGCTTTATTTTCTTGGTTTATTGGTCTTTGTAGATAATCTGTTACTCTACATGCAGTGACGAATATTTTACTGGACAATATGAATAAAAAGAAGTAGAAACAAAGAAGAGGTAGGGGCATTGATTGTAAAACCTTGCTTACCCATTACAATTTTGTTATATTTGAAAAGATAAAGTTTCTGTCTTAATTTACTGAGTTTGATGTCAGGTCTTTGTATGAGGAACTGTAAAGTAACATTAAGCAAACCAAAAATGAATAAGGTTGTTTACCTAAAAGCTGGCGATGTAAGCAGACCAATAGCATGTCTTTTCATTGCTTTAAATAATGTATTGCTTCCTTGTGCACTGTTAAAATATTAAAAGTCTACTTTAAAAGCCCTCTACAGCAGTGTTTCCCAAACTTTTTGACTGGCGATCCAAATGAACACAGGAATAATGAACCCACGACCCAAAATGATTCACTATTCGGTATTTTAACTGAAATATTTCTTAACCAATCAAAAAGTGCCACTTAATTTATTTGTAACTACACAACACTATTATTAATTATCAGTAAAAAAAAAAAAAAAAAAAAAGAAAGAGATATTAAACTAACATATTGTAACGACGAGGCAGACAAACCTGGGTGGGGGTGGGGGTGGGGGGGTGCATTCTCTCACACGACAGCCAGCCTTGTTTTTTGAGTTAAGGGTCCCCTTCACGCAGAGAACGGGACAGCAGCCGATCACAGACATGCATTTGCAGGACAGCCCCCATCGGGATTGATGGACTATGTGGGTGCATTGAGATAATGGGTGGTGGGACGGGAAGACATGCCTGTGATTGGGGGAGCACGCACAGCAAGTGAAATGTAAGCCTGACGGAGGGAGGGGCTGGGTGAAGAGTGAGTTTTGGAGCTGTGACAGAGAACCTGCTGATTTGCGCCTCTATTTAAAAGTTTTAGACAGCAAAAAGTAAACAAATTATGTGCGGGCACCCTTAGTGATCTCTATGGAAAGCCATCTGGGACAAAAATGCGTTGTGCTGCTCTAGAGTGAGCCAGAATCTCATGGGACTGAAATGCCTCTCTTAAACAGTACCCAATTTCCTGAAAAGGTTGTGTATTGATTTTTATATAGACTGTATATATTATATACATTTTGTTGTGACTTTCTGTTATGTGGAATGTAATAAACGAGAACCAAAACTGTGAGTTATATTCCCCCTTCACTTTACAACGCCATTTCTATGCTTTTTTATTTGATGTGTTTAAAGTTAAATTTCAGTTTTTGTTTGCTTGTTCAGCTACAAACAGGAACAAGTAAACCTCCTGTTATTATGAAAGTGTGTCACTGGCCACTGTTTACTGTGAAGAAATAGCAATGGCAAGGAATGAAAAAATGAAATGTTAACTTTATGTACTGTTTATTTCGGGAATAAACACAACAACATTTAACTTGAACTGCTATTTGGCATCCTTTGTTTTGTAGTTAATTCACTGGGATAAAGTAAGTCCTACACAACTTATTCTTTACTCCCTGAATCATTTTCTATTTTAACGTGTTACATTTCATCTTGCTGTAAAATAAAAGCACACACACAGGGGCCACAGCCATGCCCCCAGCCCCAGCTGCTATGCTGTCTCTGCCTGCGTTCAGAGCAATGAGGTTTGTTACTTTTTGAAAAACAAAAGAGTATCCGAACAAATATTTAAATTATGAGCAAATATCTGAACATGAAAATCCTGTGTTCATCCAGCACTAAAAAACATGTAAAAAAACAAAAACTGATAACGTGGCAATAATTAAGAAAAAACTTTTTCTTAACTTGTATCAGAATAATGACAAAATGGCAAATTTGAATTGAACATCAATATATAGTACTTTTATGAAGATTCCTTCACATTGATCAACATTTAAACGGTATTGTGACAAGGTGCTCATGTCACATGTGTGGGTAACCGCACTGCAACACTGAGAGACATGGGAGTTAGAGTTGAAACACCGGCAGAGGCGCGCAGGATTTATTAAACACAAGACAGAAAGTAAACAAACGAGTCATGTGACGCTACCAACATGCAAAAGACTGTACAAAAGGCAAAATAAAACACAGTACAAAAACTACAAATAAAAGGTGCACAAGGCGAGCGCTAGCCGTACTGATCGAGGCGTCCCGCTTCAGGAACCTGCTACACTACGTAACACTCGCTATACATCAACTTGGGATCAATATCACCTAAACTAACCTACTTATGAGCCGGTTTTCTTACGATGACTCCTGCTTCTTCATACAGCCTTGGCTGGGCGTTGCCTTCACTAGTACCGCATTGCAGCCTGTAAACAATCATTTGATCAAACATAACAACTCCAAAAAGCACACAGAACAAACCCGTCCACATATACATTAAATTACCCTAACACTAATTTCCCCCAGTGCAGGGCAATCGCCCTGCTACAGGTGTGTTTAAAAGAAAACAGTAAAGAAATGAAAAGGAAAGAGTGTGCACTTACATGTGGAAAATAGTAATTAATGTCCTTTCTCTTGAAAAACCTATCCAGCGCAGATTGCTCCTCACGCTCATTGCCTGGTTGCAGTTTGTGTGAAGATGACTGACAGGCAATGATTGCATTCGTCATGCATGATTCGTACTACAATAGGTAATCTTGGAATTATCGTTAAATTTGAATTAGTCAACCATGGTCTTTTTTTTCACTGAGTGAATAACATGCTTGACACTGGAGAAAGTTCAGTGTCAGTCAGTACTGAGATCGTTGTATCCAGGTCCATCCTGTACGTGATCGTTCTAATAGGGCAAATTTGCTTTGAAAAAATCGGTTCTTGCTTTTGGGATCGTTAAAAACGGGTGTTCGTTATGTTATAAGAAGGGTTCGTTATAGTGAAGTTAGCCTGTGTGTGTGTGTGTGTGTGTGTGTGTGTGTGTGTGGTGTGTGTGTGTGTGTGTATATATATATATATATATATATATATATATATATATATATATATATATATATATATATATGACAGTTTTGCTTCTGTGTAGTAGAAAAAATATTTGCAAGAGCTTGTCTCATTTACTTAGGAAGGCAGTACTGTTTGAGCTATATGGTCATGACAGCAGGAGTTCTGTTGTATGATAGCACTGCATGCACTGAAATGAAAAATGAAACAGTATGGCAAAGACAACTTAGCAAAGTGACTTCTAGGAGCTGTGTTCTGAAATGAACAATAAAAGTTGTTTTTACTGTTATCTGAACTAAGTGGCAATTAGTCAGTAAACCCCAGAAAATATTTTTAAATAGATATAAACACACCAAGAAGCAGAAATCCGTTGGTGTTTTTTGTATCCACATTTTAAGATCAGCGGGGAACGAATTTTGATGACGACGCGAAGTACCGACGCTTAAGAAAATAAATAATGCAGAAAAAGCAGACGCTGCTGTTTTAAAGGTTATTTTTAATTTATTTGTTAGCTTATTGCCTCCCACTTTTCATCAATTGGTCAATTCTAAACAATTTTAAAACACAATACAACTCATGCAACCATGCTTGACTTTTGCTTTTTGCTGCGTTTTATAAAAATTAGGGCCTTAGTTCCTCAGGTTTTGTAGTTCATTATACTATCTTTTTTTTTTTTTTTTTAAGCTTAAAAACATTTTCATTGTAACTTTTCATAAGAATAGAACAGGTTTTACCTCCATGCTGGTCCACACTAGGGGTGTGCATACGACACAGTGTTGCTGCTACCCTGTATTTGCTCACTACCTATACCAGTTATTTTTACCATGGAAAAACAGTTTGTAAACAGTATGGGGCACAACATTTTACATTTGAAATATTCTGTTACATGCTGTTTATTTTATTTTTTTGTCCAGGATTATGGCTGCCAATTCCGCTACTGTGCGGATTCTTATAAAAGGAGGAAAGGTAGTGAATGATGACTTCACCCAGGAGGCAGACGTTTATATTGAGAATGGGATTATTCAGCAGGTGGGCCGGGAGCTCATGATTCCCGGGGGGGCAAAGGTCATCGACGCCACTGGCAAGCTGGTCATCCCGGGGGGGATCGACACCAGCACCCACTTCCACCAGACGTTCATGAACGCCACCTGCGTGGATGACTTCTACAATGGCACCAAGGTATGGTTTTGTTTGTTTATGAAATCGGACATGTCTATCTGCAGATACATTATTGTGAACAGATTACTCTGCCATTTTTTTTTGCTTGCTTGCTTGCACATTTTTCCAGTTTAATTAAGTTTTTTTTTTTTATTGGCAAGAAACAATTCATTATGTTATTTAAATACTTATTCCTGCACATATGTTTTTATTTTTATTGTTATTGTTTATCTATTAGTATTTATTGGGGACAGACAAATCTGATCAATAGTCTGTTCCGTGAACTTGGAAATAAAGGAGGTGTTGATGGAAATATGACCTGAAAAAGTTGTAGGTTTGTGCTGCTGTATTGTTATTATTTTGTCTTCAGTTTTGTTTATAGATATTGCAGGCACGTTGCGCAATTTATACTAGAGGTTGAAATATAATGTGTGTTTTTTAGTGAAATGTACAGCTTTCAGTTCAGTTCATTTATGTAATCTGTTGTAAGTTGTGTGTGGTGGTTCAATAATTTCGAACTTTTGTACATAAAGCTAGATTCACCATGAGTCATTGCTAGTAATGTGTTCATTTACAGAGGAGACATGGCTGAGATCACATAAACCCAAGCACCCAAGCCTTGTAAAGTTATAGGATCATATCACATTAACATCAACATTTTAGTCTGTAGCTAAATTTGTTGTCTGCATTTAATGGCTTTAAAAATAAAAAAAAAAGATTTTGTGATATTGTATCATAGGCTGTGGATGGGACATTTCTTAATGTTAGCCATTCTCCAAGCAATGGCTTTTGATATTCCTTGGTTAAAAAAAAAAATGTTCTCACCAAAATACAGTAATTATAACAATTACATAAAATAGACAAACCGTCTCGTAATTTTAGTCTAAACCAAAACGAGAAATAAATAACTCCAGCCGGAGCTATTGCAGCCTGGGGGGAGAACACAAACCTCCGATTGCAGTCTATAAGTGTGTCCTCACCCCATGGATCTGTGCCAAGAGAGACTGGACGGTGCATCAGAGAAAGTAGCCCATGCAGGAAGCCATCTTCACGGTCTTCCGCATCTTCCTCTGCCTCTCCTTCTCCTCCCCTGAAAAAAGAAGAGTCGCCGTGCCAGGCGATCGGTGGGCTCGGAGCAGATGGAAAAGCTTTGGGTAGGTGTTTCCCACCAAGGAATGGTTACTGTTTGAACGTTCCGGCTTTCCCAAACACGCGTTCCTGACGGGGACAAAGCACCGCTGTTGGATGCCCCTATTGCATCAGGGCATGCGTCTGGTCCAGTGGTGGACGAGGTGCTGCAACGCTGTCACCGTGCAGGAATCCAGGAAGGAGCTGGTTCGTCTGATTCCCAAGCGACCACCTCCAGTGTGTAAACCAGTGGCAAACTGGTGCCCAAGACCCCAGCAGCCACAAACACCGGCACAGCCGGCTACACCTGCTGGCAGAGATGGCGTTCAGAACCGGCTCGCAGCTGCTTGCCACGGAGTCTTTAATAGGTTCCGCCACCTGGCACAGAGACAAAAGCCTTAGGCCAAGCCACAAGCCCAGCAACAGCCCTAGGAGTTTGCTGCCACAGGCCCAGGGCCCCTTCTCAGGGAGCCATCTGGTGTATTGGCGTCAGTTCACCATGGACATCTGAGTGCTTACTACCATTCAAAACAGCTACTCTCTACCAGTTGAAGTATGGTTGCCCTCCCTTTTGGGCCATGACTCCAACATCATTCACGGACCCACAATACGTTGCAGTGGTGTCACAGGAGGTAGCATCTATTTGCATGATAGACCCCCTCTAGTTCTACTCCAGGTACATCCCAGTACCAAAGTGAGATGGTGGCCTCAGACCAATCCTTGACCTCAGACAGGTCAACCTGTATCTGAGCCAAAGGAGGTTAAAAATGTTGTCGATGTAACAGTTTTTGCAGTCAATCAGGCCAGGTGACTTAAGGGGGACCTTAAAGACGACTATTTCCACATCCCCACAAAACCAGCGCACAGGAAGTACTTTCGATTTGCCTTTCAGTGAACAGCGTACGAGTTCCATGTCTTGCCATTTGGCCTCTCTCTAGCTCCCCGCGCCTTCTCGAAGTACATGGAAGCTATCCTGGCCCCATTAAGACTCAAAAGAATCAGAGTGCTCAATTATCTAGACGACTGTCTCATTTGTGCCCAGTCTTATGCATAAGCAGAGGCCCACCTGAAACTTGTCACAAATTAAAATCCAATATATCAACAGAAAGGCATTGAGTTGACCTTTCCATTCATATCATCAGTTTTGTTGTAGGGTGTTTTATAAATTTTATCTTCTAAGCAACACCTCCAAAAAAATATTGAAATATGACATATTAATAATAATATTTCGCATATGTGCAAATGTTCATATTTTTCAAAACGATTTAGAAAAAAGTTAGAGTAATATAGTAGATGTGCAATTTTATGAGGATTTCAAATATTTAATCAGAATTAAAATTGCTTGGACAGTTGCAGAGCTACATAAGGTTTTGTAAGGTAAATAAAATAAAAGAGCTGAAATGGCAGATGTAGAACTGAAAGTGAAACTGAAGAAACCTGGAAATATAATATAATCCCTTTTGTGATTAAAGTTAATTATTTATGTGTAGAGGTCTCAATATGTATGCTACACAAGATGTTGAGTATGTTTGTTATTATTTTTATTTATTTATTTGCTTTCTTTTTTATTAAGGAGAAACTAGCAAATAATGTATAGGTTACAAAAAATACCAATAATAAACAGCTAAATAATAATAAAAGTAATGACTACAGCAAAATACTTATCCATTGTTTACACACACGAAGTACACTAATAATAATAAACAAAATATTGATAAAACAGCACTGACACAGCAAAAATACTGAGTTAGCTAGCTAGAGATCAGACAGATGACATATCGACTTTCGCATTTTCAAAGCGGTGTACAAAATAAAATAAAAACGTATATAATTAAAAACAACAGTAAAATATTTATAAGAGGGTTATCTTAGATGTCTTTTCAGTAACTAGTTGTTTGTCTCAGTCAGCATCTGATGTGCCCTGCAGCTGCACGCACACGCACAGACAGACACTCAGCGGAGCGAAAAACATTCCAGAAGTAATTTTTTAAAAAGTGTACATAAAAGTTAATTTTTAAAAAGCGACTAATTAGTCCCAAGTTCATAGATTTCGGATGAAACAGGTGAGTGTCAATACAATTTTCCTTTGATGCCAGAAAATAGAGGAGCCAAAAATGAAACACAAATAAAAAAGCCACACCTACCGCAACCCTAAACCATGACCCAACGAGAACCCAATGACCCAACGAGATTACAGTTAAAAACTTGCTAGCGAGGTTTAGCAATATTACAGTACGATAGGAAGTATACACGCTTGAAGATTGTGGAGAAATGTAAGAAATGCCTTAACACACACACACAAAAAAAAACCCCGTAGAATATCCCCGTGACCATAAGGATTTAGTTATGGAAGACAGCAAAGGAATGAACCATGCAAGTACTGTCGCGTTACTATATGTATTGTGAGAGAAAAAAAAAACGGCCAAGCATTTTGAAAGTAACCGAAAACAATAATTTCATACAGTATATAAAAAGCAAAAGCCCTGAAAAAGAACGATTTACATAAAACTAAAAAAAGAATTGTATTAATAAAAACCGAAAAACAGAAGTCCCAAATTATAATTCGGGCTTGAATTTTTCAGGTTTTATTTTTTATTTTGTACAGTGGTGTTTTTCCGTTTTTTTTTTTTATTATTTATCAAAATCGGTTACTTTCCGGGTTAAAAAAGATAAACACTACTCAAATACAGTACATTTTGGTTTTTCATACTCATTACACACATCTGTCATACATAATTATAGTTATAAAAAGGTTAATTTATTATGTAGAAGTGCAGATGTCCACCTAGTAGAACTGAGGAAAGAAAACCCATGTCCCATTGCAAACTGAACTACTGTAAACTGATCCCACACAGGTCAACTATATATAATCAAAAAGAATAGGGTATTGTAGCAGGTGTCACACTTATGTGAATAAATATTATATATATATATATATATATATATATATATATATATATATATATATATATATATATATAGTATATTTGGGGTTTGGGGGTGTTCAAAGATTTCCATTAATAGTAAATTGTCTATTATAAGTAATACCTTCTCAATTATTAATTAAAATTTATGTTTGACATATAAAAACATACCATCTTTTGGATACAAAAGTTATGACTTTTTTAAACGTGATAAGATATGAGTCCACATAATGAGCTGACTTGACCACTTGGGGTTGGGGTTCCACTCAGAATGCGGTTTGACTGCCAGGCGACAAGAACACTGGTGCTTCTGCTTTGCTTTTTACAAATACCTAACATATTAATATGAGAGAAAATACTTTGTTGTATCAAAAACCTGTAGTAGCTGGAGAAGTTTATGATATTTGCATGTTTATTTCTCTATATTTGAATTAACCGAGAAAGATCCTTGCTTTATACTGATGGTGCTGAAAGTCTGCAGAAGCTTCATTTTATATTTGTAGCTATTCTTTTATTTAACATCCAAGGCTGTCACAGAGGAATGTGCTAAGATGCACTGGCCCTGGAAGGCATCTTTTCATGTTGCTGGAGCGATAAAATACCCCAATTACACAAAAAAAAGAGACCTCCTTTTGAACATTAAATAGCGATACAACAGACATTGATAGCTGTATGCCTTAATGCATTGCAGTTGGGGACTTGGTGCAAAAGTGCTATTAGAAAGACAAAGGGAAATCAATCCTTCAAGAGGCCCCTGTCAGATGTGAGCTACACAGAAGTGTACCATCTGCTATTTGCTTTCATCCCGCTGCAGCTGGGCTCACCGTACTACCCTGACAACTCACCTGAATTAAGTTTTGCTTCAGTCTAGGGAGGGTTTACTGTCATTTGAAAAAAAGAGAAACCAAATAGATTTATGGGGGAGTTGATAGACATATGTATAATGTCTTCTAAAACTGCATGGAGAATTCGAATTTTAGAATTGAGACATAATTCAAAAAAATAATAATAATTATGTGAACATAATACAGGCCTAGATCTTTTATTTAACATCACGTAATCAAAGAAACTACAAAATGATATCACAAAAGTCTACCGGAAGCCATAATAGTAGTATTAATGGGGGTACATGGCGGGGTACAGTCCCAAACAAAACAAACAATCCACAACCACAATCCTCTGTGCACAAAATGGTGCTCTTCCCAACCCGGGAAAGAGGTGCATGTCCGTGCTGTGCTGTGCTGTGCAGTGAAGGTAGTCCTCTGGGGTTTGTGCTGCTCCGTGGGTGCAGCTCCTGACAACTAATCCTCCTCTGCAACAAGACAAAACAATAACACAGTAACACAGCGCTTCGGCCAAGTATCGCTTCTGGCATCAGGGGCTGTACTCATATAACTGCACCCCCTTTGTACTACCAGACTCCTCCCTGTGATCAGCCCGGCGCCACTGTCTATCCAATCACTGCCTGCCCCGTAGCTGACCACAATGGAGTTGCTTAGTAAACTGGCAGCTATGCGTTCTCTCCAAAATGTCCGACTTCTGGTTGCCACCTGCCATCGATTCAGCCTGTCTATTGGAAAGCATACCACCAACCTTACACTTTGCCCTTTCTGGTCGGGGTGAGACTTGCAGCACAGATTCCTTCTCTCTCTGTCACAGTGCTGTAAAATAATATCTTGCTGGTTATTGTATTGCACACTTACCAAAACGATTTGGAGTGACCTGCTACTGAAGCCACATTGCATAGCTCCTGGTGCATTGTTCCTATGGAAATGGGTTTATTGTCCAGTTTTGAAGGTTTATGGACCACTGTAGCATATCTGTTGCTTGTCACAAAGTATTCCGCACATAAGGTTAGATCCATGGTGTTTCACTTTCTCCAGAAGTTGTGCTTTCCAGAGGTGGTTTTCTGCAAGTGTTGACGGTCGGGAGACTGTTTTGTTGGACACGCTGGTTAATGCTGGGCTGTGCTGAGGGACAACACATCCTGTGACCACATAAGTTTGCATTTAGTATTATGCAGACTAGGAGATTTTCATCTATAACAGAGTGTATGACTTAAGCTTGATTTAAGACTTTAATGTGGTAAAGTCCAGTCTCCAGCAAAAGAAATATACATAAAGACTTTGCAATTGATTTCCCAACATAGCTGAAGTGTCAGTGTATTGTTTGTGTGCAAATGATACAATTTCGTATTTATAGATTTTCCATTTTTAATAAACAAAGACTACACTACCATGATACTACATGATGACTGCTAACCTTTTTTTTTTTTTTTTTTTTTTTTTAATAATCAATCTTGACAATATTGAGATTATTATTGCCACAACATGCACTGTAAAAATTATGGTTTTCTAAGCAATATTATATGAGAAAGGTAAAACTGAGTCAAACAGACAGTCTTTGGCTAGTGCCTTGCTTCTATGTTTGTGGTATAACTTCCAATTGTACACGTAGAATGTCCGTTGTGTTTAGAATTTATAATCTAATTGTTTAAAATAAATTATGGTGCTATGAGAAGTTGGTTTAATATTGTTAGTTCAAGAAACAGTGAATAAATTATGCAAAATAACATGAATTGTTGCCTCTTTAAAGTCATGCTCACATCTGACTACTTACTGAACATGGCCTTTACATTTAAGCAATGTTTTTTGGCTTTTAGAGAACATATTGTAGGCTGGAGAGTAGCAGGGGCTGTGTACTGGTATCACTGTACTCATGAGGTAGACTTATCAAAGCTGCAGGTGAGTGTGAGGTACTACAGCAGCACTGTATGTATACCATTAAAAAAACTCAGCAGGGTTCTTTCTAAAGCACCTGGGATTTGTGATCTGACTCTAAGCATGGGCAAGCTAGTTTAAAAAAATTACCATTGTCTTGCTTTTTTTTTTTTTTCTATAGCTAAAATTGGTCTGGTAAGCAGAGTGATTATAGCAGATCATATTCTGTATCCATAGCAACCATTGAATACTTCCATTCCGCCCTCTTTGTGTTGTTTTTAGGAACAATACATGTAAACAGCTATCTCCTGGTAGCTGCTGCCCTAGTAAGATGTTTTATATTTTTTCTGGATCAGCCGACTCTTGCCAGGACTCCATTGTCCTTTAGAGTATTTGCCATGGAGATGAGACCTTCATGAAGGGTTAGGTAATTTTAGACAGCATGTTTTGCCATGCTTCACTATGATCTGTAGCCCCATATTTCAGGCAACATTCTATGTTGTTAAATATTTACTGCAACAAGATCCATAAGTTGTACTCCTGTGGTAGGATGTAGTTTTGGAGAACTCAGGTACAAATGTTTCATTCTGCTGTAAAAACTAATTCGCCTTTTGTCACAACGTTCTGTTGCTAGAAACATTCCTGTAGATTTCTAGGGAGACACGCAAGGTCCTCAAAATTCTAAACTGCAAAAGTCACGCGCATACAAATAAAAATAAAAAATGCGTGACTCAACCTCAAAGCAAAAATATATACAGAGTACACAAATACATATCCTTTAATTCACAAACCCTCTGTCAAATATATACAGAGTACACAAATACATATCCTTTAATTCACAAATCCTCTGTCAAATATATACAGAGTACACAAATACATATCCTTTAATTCACAAACCCTCAGTCAAATATATACAGAGTACACAAATACATATCCTTTAATTCACAAACCCTCAGTCACACACAGTAACAAACCTATTTAAATGAATGCAACAATACTATTATATTGCCTTTGTCTACAGTAGGAGCCCAATAAAGTTTGACCGACAGCTCTAGGAAGAATATTTACCATAATAAAAACATAAAACTAATTTATATGCAACTGTTTATCAATTTAATTATTTTTTAAAAAGCTACTTAAATTGTGTGGTTGGCAGTAGGTCTGTAAAGCTATAGACTGACCGACGGCGCAATTCCCACAAAACAGAATTACTTGTCTTTTTCCAATGACCTTATAGAAAACCAAAACATAATAAACAAGCATCATCGTTTGACAGGTGCATGATATGAAGTTCACCATCACATAGATCTGTCAACTCATCAACATCTTCTGTAAAAATATTATTATTATTATTATTATTATTATTTGGGGTGGGTAAGCGTTCTTGGCTATGTAAAGCAATTTAATATGTTGTCTAGTAATACAGCACTTTAAAATTATGGTATCTATGGTAACCAAAACCAAACCCTAAGATACTGAAATGCTGCACCACATAATATCTCTGAAGGCCTGGTGCATGAAGTCTGACATAGTTTGAATCTTTTTTTAATTATTTATCTGTTTGTTTAATTATTATTTTTGTTTTGCCATGTGTCATGCACAAAAATTAGATTGGTTTAGTTTTGGCAAGTATGTTTTGACTGAATTAGTTTTATTTATTTGATTATTATTAATCACAAATTGATTGTGTTTATCATATACAAGAGCCAGTGCTTTTTTTTATATATCAGGCCCATAAGAAATGGAGCCCAGTGGCTGATTTACGGTTGAGGGCATCAGACTTCTTGTAAGCTCTGTTTACTGTTAGAATGAATCTGTCATTTAGGACCTTGTTTAATAGTCTTGTCATGTTTGCCGGGAAGCTGTCCACTCAGACAGTGTTGAAGTCTGTACCAGTAGGGCCTCGGGCTGAAGTAAATTACATTGCCTTGTTGAATTAATTACACTGTGTAACAATTTTTTTTTTTTTTTTGTTCCTGGGTAGTAAGTGTTATTTCTTAATTGCTTATGCCTCAAAAGTATAGAAAATGGCTATTATTCCCCACAAACTGCTTTTGTGACCAGGACAGGTAAATTTCAAAATATCACTATTTCCAATGAGAAAACGGGAGAATTTGTGTCTTTTCGTTCACATAAAGTCAGAAAAAAACAACATATGAATCCAAATTAACATGTATTTATACTAAAGTAATACAAAAATGACTACAAAAGATTTTGAAGTGAGTATTTACAGTATAATCGTAAATCTCGAAAAACTAGTCACTTCTAAATCTTTTGTAGTCATTTTTGTATTACAAAAAAAAATTGTGTTACATAGTGTTATAGCTGATACGGGGTGGAAATACGACTCCTGTTGCATTGCAGTTTCACTTATCCAGGTTTTAATGTTATTATTATTTATTTCTTAGCAGACACCCTTATCCAGGGCGACTTACAATTGTTACAAAATATCACAGTACAAAGTATCACATTTCAAAGTATCACATTTCAGAATATCATATTACAGATCAGAGTGTTGTAAAGTACAATAAAATCAGTAGCACATGATCAAATTTAAATAAGAGCAAAAATAGAGAATACAGTAAATAATTACACGTAAGAGCGAGTTGGACTAAGAGCAGTTAACTTACAGTAAAAATATTTGCTTATACGAGTAAAGTCCAGTATGAGCACGTAGTAAGTACGATAAATGGATGAGAATGATATCAATAAGTGCATGAATACGGATACCTATAAGAGTAAAGTCAAATACAAGATACACAAAGTAGTTGTAATTAAGAGCAGTAGTAGAATATGGCAAAGTATGGAACAGGTCAGTGCAAGTACATGCTGATTCAAGTACTGGTACAGCAGGGTGCCATATAGTCCAGTATAGTGAAGCAGGGCTTGAATGTCATTTTTGTGTGGTGGGGAGATTTCCTCCTATGCTGCAGCCAATTTTAGGGGTTCATTGCAAAAAAGGCACTTTTGCATATAAAAATTATATATTTGTTACTGCATCATCATTCACACTGGTGTTTGCTTTAAAGTAAGCTGCTTTCAGGAGACTTAACAGCTGATCATCACTCTGAGACAGAGCTCTCTCCATTGCTTTTGCCATTGCCTGACATGAAGTTTTTTGCTGCAGCAGAAGAAAAAGGTGCTTCTCTTTTTAACCAGCTCTCCATTTCTTTTTTTAACTCTTTACACTCAGCCCTATTTCTGCCTGTTTTTCACTGTTTTCATTTATCTATGTTTAACTACTGTATTGCATGTGTGTAACATATGAAATGAAAGGCCACCCTATTTCCTTTCATTTTATGTGGTACAGATGTGAACATATGTAAAAAACGCTTTTCCAAAAAAATCATGTTTTGGTCACTGCTATATATATATATAAGAAAAATACACTGCACCGTTGAATCTCAATATGAAATGGGAAGCTGAGCTTGTAAGCTTTCCAACGATACCGCCCCTTTCTGCTGCAATGACGGAGCAATAGACTCAAATGAAACCTAAGCTGTGAACTCTGTCACATGATGAGAGGTTTAACTTCAGAACTATATTTCCCATCATCCTCCTGCTCACATATGTAACTGAGATTGATTTACCAGTGAGCAGGAGGATGATGGGAAACTAAATTCTGAGAGATCCATGCGAGTACATGGGAAGCCATCTTGAGACAGGGAATGCAATGTAAAAGTTTAAAAAAGTGGTCAAAATGTAAAAAGAAATAAAACAATACACACATCTTATGTAAACAGTTTTAGCAACACATGGCAACATGTAACACAATAAAATAAAAAGGTCCTTATGTACTGTGGCAGGGCTTGGAGCCCTGCACATGAAAAGGGGGCATTTTTGTTATTGTTTGGCAGCGCGGATGGGGAAGCCCCATCCAGATAACCTCATGCAGAAGGTGACCGTCTCTCGAGTTAATTATTTGTTGCTAATCGGGAGATGGTCACCAGCGTAAAAACCCTGCAGTTTTCCCTGCTCATGTTCAGAGTAGGTGGGTGTCTGAGAGGAGAAATGGGAACGGGAAAGCAAAAAAGTAACTGAAGTAAGAAGGAAACTGAAAGTAGGATCACTGAAGGCTACTGCCCAGCCTGACCTGCTTATTAGATTTATATTTTGTGTCTGTGACTTGTTTTGTTTATTTTTAATTTTTTTGCACTGTAAGCAGTGTTGTTTTTGTTTAAACGTTTTATTTCATTCATGTTTAAATAAATTTTTGGCAACGCATTATCTGTGTCTCTGCAGTTCTTGCATTCTCTCTGACGTTGCCAACCCTGTCACACTACCCGTTAAGAGCACCTGTGTGTCTGCAATTTCAAACGGAGGGCATTTTGAAACCCAACAAAAAGAAGAAAGGAGACAAAAGCCAAATAATAAAAAATATCCAGCAGCCCAAGTGAGGAGGATGACCAAGGCCCTCAAGGAAGGCTACAACATGTTTTTTTTTTAGCAGCCTGGAGGTGGAGAGTGAATACTTATGAAATTAAAAAAAAGCAATCTATAAGGCTTTGTCTGACCTGCCTGGCACTTGCAGCATCTGCAAGCTCCACCATACATATATTTCAAGTTCAGCATCTGCTTCCCCCAACCCTGTAATCTTTCCTCTGTAAGCTCAACATCCATTACAGAAAGCTATGTTATGTAAAACACAACCAGCCAGGACGACATTGCTAACCTTCTGATGAGTGTACTGTAGTGTTCCCCTAGAGACATCCAAACATCAGAATCACATTGTGAGGGTTCCAAATGTTTGCACAGATACAATACCAGCACCAGGGGTCGTGGGGTTGAGCAGCAGCATCAGTAGCCACCGTTTCAGTGGATACCCGTTCCCCTATCAACCAGCCCCTCAGTCATCCCGCTGAAACCCAGCTGCCATCTGCAAATTAGCAAGGATAAACAAGGCATGAGCGGAGCCAGGATGGTTTGCATACACCTGTGATGTATTTGTCAGACAGGCTTAGAAAAGACAGGTGACTTCTAAAGATTTGGGGACTCCTCCTCCTCTTCCTCCGCCTCTCTCTATTTGGCCACATAGAAATCCAGTGCACACTCCATATTTATTTTATTTCTCATTTTTCTCTCTCTCTTTTCTTTACATGCTAAAACATGGTTGCTAAATCACATAGGTGGGCAAAGTGTTTTGCGATTGCCTTAGGGGTTTGCGAACATTGCTAAATAGGGCCCCAGGACTGCTCATGCATGGGAATCCAAAGGGTTTGTCTAAATGGCCAAAATAGCTTCATTTCTATGGGTCAGGGGATAAACTGCAGCTGATTAGATGAAACTGTCTGTGTGTATTCAGTGGCAGAAAGTTTAAACACTGAATCCAGATTCACACTGCATCACAGGCAGCACCCCTGAAAGATCACATAATGAAGTAAAAGACAAAGAGAAAAAAGTACTGGAGCACCAGACTATTCAAGTTAGTTTAATGTCAGTTTTGAGAAACCACACTTACCAAAAAAATAAATAAATAAAGACACATGACCTTGCACAAACTCTTTGTGAATAATTCTTCTTGAAATTAAATTGAAACCCAACACATGTCTAGTCCAGCCCGCCTTTGTTAATGTATACAGCTGTGTCTCAGGCTGCTCTAATGCATTCATTTATATGCAGTCTCTCAGTCTGCTATCTTAAATTATGATTCATTGATGCTGACAGAAGGCCTACAAAAGTGCAATTTCACCACTACTATTACAAAGTCTGTCTAGACTATTTAATCAAATCCTCAAGTCAATAGACTACTTTCTGTGCTATATTTTTTTATGAGATATTTATTGCCAATTAATTGATCTTCTAAGAATGTCTTCCTGATTTACTCCAGTTTGCTACAATATCTGGATAAACGCAGTAACTGTGACTCGTTTTGTGTACAAAGGTGTATAAACATTTAGGGAAATACTGGTTCCGTTTTTTTAATACATGGTTCCCTTTTGTCCCAATGGCATTCCACTCAGTGCTGGTGCTAGGGTTTACTGGGCCCTGGTGCAAGACTGAAGTAGAACCCCCCCCCCCCAAAAAAAAACAAATAACAAAAACATGCAGTGCTGCTGCACCACAGAAAATAAACCTTTTTGAAAATAAATACGTCAACAGGAAAATCTGAATCGGCCAAAAATGTAGGTTACTTTAAGAACTGTGAACAAGACATGTAATCAATCGAGTAACAGTATATCAAAACATTTTAATAAATCAATTATGTAACAAGATTAATCAATTTGATTACTCATAGGCATCAGTTGGATTTTTTAATTAATGTTATCAAGTACAAAAGTTAGTATGAAACCGTTTCTATAAAAAAATGACATGTCTGCATCTTTAAACTTAGGACACAGTAAAAATGCATTTGTTACAACTCATAACCGAAAACATAATTCTGTGAGTACACGTAGCAAATGAATATCCCAAAACGCATGTTATTGTTTTAAATACTGAATTTTTACCAACCATTAGTTAAGGTGGAATTTTGTGAGGCGGACAGACTCAGACACGTTCAACTGGTTCATGTAAACGGAACAGGTTTTAGCCTTTTCGCAAAATCATTTAGTTGCATTTATGTTCTAGCATCATGGCTGACAGCGATTTGGGGATACTGTTTGTGCATCGTGGTGATTTTTATTTATTTATTTATTTATTTATTTTTTTCAGACAAAGTTCCAAGCAGTAGTCATATCATATGGAATAAACTATAAAATTAATATTATGGGTATAAAAAAAACTATCTCACTGTACATTACAGACTGTCGTAATTGTATTTTGCCAGTACTGCATGTGCAGTTGTGTAATTTACCTATAGAATACAGTGAATTAGCAGTACAGCTATGGCCAAAAGTTTTGCATCTCCGTATGTAATTAAATCATTTTGCTTCATAGTCGAATGCTTACGTAACGTTAACATATTGAATTCCATAACACTTTGTAGTTTTCCATACTTAATGAAAAACTGACAACAATTAAAAAATGTGACATTTTGAAATCCAGCGTGAAATACTGTACTATGATTATGGCTTCCGGTAGAGTTTTGCGATATCGTTCTTTAGTTTCTTTGATTACATGAAGTTAAATAAAACATCTAAATTATGTTAATCTGTTTTTATTTTTTATGTCTCAATCCACAAAAAAAAAAAAAATGTAGGTGATGCAAACTTTTGGCCATAGCTGTATCTGGCACTTCAAGAAGACCGGCAGGAAGGTGGAACGGTTTTGCCAAATCAGATTGTCCAGTTCTGTTTGGGCTCTCGAAATTACGCCTTAGTATCACATCTCCTAGCAGAGCAATCACACGACCTTAACACTGACCTACTGCCAGAGTGCTTGCTCTGCATCTCGCCTGCTGATAGACAATCTGTCAGCTGTGATTTTCAAATTTTTGTTTTGATTGACAGTCTGCCAATATTGCCTTGCTACATTTTTTTTTTTTCTAATCCCAGTGGAGTAGACAGCACCTATATATTTTTTACATTGAGTCATTGAAGAAATTGGCTGGGGGCTAGGCCCGGGTGCAGTTCCATACATTGCGCCCCCCCCCCCCCCCGACACTGGCCCTGTTTCCACATGAACTTGTTAAAAGGAGGAAAACAAATGGTGTGGTCTCTAACTAAAAACGAATTGGTTGTTTTATTCGCGTGAACATGTCTACCACTAGACTCCACTGCTCCTGCAATAAAGTTTGATAATCTTCATTTTTTAAAGTCGTCTTTGTAACATTCTGAGAACTGTCAAAAAGAATAGGATGTTTTGTGACCTTCATGTTTCTGGATGTACTTAGAAACTAGGTCACAGTAAAGAACAAACGGCATCGCTGGCTTCTGATTGTAAAAATTTCAAAGTGACTAGGGAGCAAAGTAAATTCTAGATTTTCAATGTTGTATTGCTTGCATTGTTCCATACTACCGGCCTGCTTTCACTGATATTGATCTGTTCAATACTTTTGTCTTTCATTCATTGTGAGATGCTTAGGAACCTTGTTCAGAGTTTGAAAGCTTTCAATTGAGAATATTGATGAGAATATACAGTATTATACATGAGTGCCCAGCTGTCACATTGATAAGCTAAAAAATATGAAGTCTTGTGTAATTTTGTAATAACTTTTTTACGTATGTATTTTTTCAGCCCATGGTATTTAAAATTTGCTGAAAAGTTACCACAGAATGAAGTTTCTTCTTAAGGAGGTACAAGCTGCTGTCCAAGCCTTTTTGATTCATCAGTCAAATCAGATACTAGTTTACTTTGTGTATTGGGTGAGTTGATGAAGAGTGACCCTGTATGTAATTTATACAAATATGCGTATGAAGGTACAGTAGAAATCACTAAGGCCGCTTATTAAATCTCTTATTCACTCACTGTCTTTTCCTGCCTTGTACTTAAATGCTCATCACTTAATGCTCCATTGGGCTATGAGTCCTGTACCTCAACCAGAAGTTACAATATACAGTACACATTGTGACAACAGTCAAAACTGCTTCTAACGAAGCATGCATAACAAGTATTATTCCTGCGTGAAAGCTTTTATATCTGTAGCTGATAAGCCTCAAGTGTTTGTATCAGTTTCTCAGCAGGGGTTGAGTTTTCATGCGCAATGTTATGTACCTGAGGGGAATATCTGACAAACACAACGGAAAATTTCAAATGTCTTTGAGACTGGTAGAAACTGCTGGGCTTGCTAAGTATGGCCAATAAAGCTTTTTTCACTTTGCCCTCAGTCAAGGGTATATTTGGGACATATTTAAAACAGGACGAGGGTCGGTATTGTCTATCCTGGAACAAACCTTTTGTAAATGGGCAGAGCTTGGCGACGATTGGTATATCAGTGTGGTATTTAAAGGTCATGCGTAAGACGAGCCAAAAGCCAAACTGCGAATCAATAATGCCTGTGAGAGATAGCACAAGCGGACAGAGACTCAGAGACGAAAACTGTAGAGTGACGTGCCGAAGCATGTATTTATTAAAGAAAAATATAACAAAAACACAAAACAAATAGGCACAGGGCCGAACAAAAGGTTTACACAAAAATACAAAATCTGATCAGACTTGGCAGAGCCTTTACTGAACTTTTAAAGACAATACAGAGTCACAAAAAAACAACACAGATTCACTCACCAAACTCCTCTCTCCAAATGGAGCCATGGGCTGTCTTTTTATGGGATGTGGCTGGAGCCTAATTAATCAGTAATTAGCGATTATCTAATTTAAGGCTCCAGCCACATTCTCACATTTTTTTGGCAGGAAGAAATGAACCCCGTCCCTGCCAACCACCGCCAAACACCAATAAATAATACATTGGCAGAGCGCTCTCTCTGCCACAATATTTTAATGTTTTTAGTATGTTAAACTGAAAATGAAAGCGTCTAAAAAACAAGTTTTGATTCTATGTCACCCCCTGTCCCCTTTCAGTATCCCTGCCAGTGGGTGTTTTTTTAGTTTTTTTCTGTAGTTGTCCCTAGGCTTTCAGCTTCCCTTTCCCCTAGTGGAATTTAGTTGAACCACTGTTTTGTCAGCCTGATTGTCAACAGTTCAATAATTCAGTCTGACAAACAAAATCAGTATGCAAGTGATGTGAGCATTAAAGGACAGTATAAGAAAAAAATATTTGCTGCCCTGAGGTGTTTGTCAGCTGTATACCAGCACCAGATGTGAACTGGAAGTAGATCCTGGATACTGTTTTTAATATGGTTTTGTACCGACAACTGTTTTTTTAGTTACATGTTTTTTTTTTGTTTTTTTTTTGTTATAGTTAGTTTTGTTTGTATAGTTATTAGTTTAATTTTAGTTATAACTATTATTGCAGTTAGCTATAATTTTAGTTATTATTCAGTTATTATTACAGTTAATAGAGCGGTGATGACCTTGAATTCAGTAAAAATAACTTGGGTAATTCTGGGCTCTACACCTCTTCAGCAGTACACTCCTTAGGATTGCCAACCACACACATGTATTGATCGGAGATGACCATTTACTAGCCAAGTTCTGCTGTACAGCCATCTATACACTTTAATACGAGTCAGATAGATTATGAGTGCTGGAAACAAGTAGTAAAAAGCAGGCCTTTTTATTTCAGCTTGAGTTTTACTTAGCAATTTGCAAAAGCTATATTTATTTTTTTACATTAGACTAACTTGAGGAAAATAATTAAACCATTTAATTTGCAGTTGTAAATATTTAAGTAGAATCTCAATGCCTGGTGAAAAGAAGGCATTGGAAGGGTTAAATATATAACCAACTTGCCTGAATCAATGGTAAAAAAAAAAAAAGTGAATAGAAAATAAAAATAAAACATTTGCCTTTTTCTGTACAATACCCCTGACTCACAGGCTGCCCAAGAGATCTGGAGAAAACATACTGTAGGGCCATAGTTATAAAGCGTTTACCTTTTCTTCCTTATTGGAAAACAACACAAAGAAATTGTAGTGTCAGATAAATCTTTCATGTCCTTATTTAACAGGCCCTATAGGCAGTTCAGATGTTTATTTTTAGATTTTGGTTGAAAATGCTGTATGAATATGGACCATATTGAAGCAGAATGGTTATGGGGTCTCAATGTGGTTCAGGGAAACCTACAGTATGTAAAGCAGAACGGTTATGGGGTCTCAGTGTAGTTCAGGGAAACTTACAGTATGTAAAGCAGAACGGTTATGGGGTCTCAGTGTAGTTCAGGGAAACCTACAATATGTAAAGCAGAACGGTTATGGGGTCTCAGTGTAGTTCAGGAAAACTTACAGTATGTAAAGCAGAATGGTTATGGGGTCTCAATGAGCTTCAGGGAAACATTTATTTAGTTCATGGTCATTTTCACTGTTAATATGGAAATGGTAGATGAAGAGATCCATGACATTGTTTTGAGTTGACTTTACAGTTGAAGGGAATTCTGGGAGTTGCTGCAGGTGTGATTTGTCAAGCACTGAGAAAAAAGTACAAGTACTATATGGTAAAACTTAATATTGTCCAGTTGAGTTTTAGAAATTGAGTTTAACTGGGAACTGGTGACCTCCTGTTTAACTGGGAACTGGTGACCCATCTGTTTCTAGAGAACCTGCTGATTTTCTGTTGTGTTGGTAAAGATGGACTAAAACATATCCATTATTGAGCACTTTATTTAAGCCTAAATCTAAGTATGATCACCTAATTATCTGTTTTGCTTGTGAAATTAATGCTTCCCTACATGGAATTCCACACATTGAAACAAATAGTAAAATAGCATTCAAACTCTGGACATGCTTTTGCAGAAAAAAAGGACATGGAAGATCTTGAAGTTGTTACTTCATTGTGATTATTTATCAGGTTGGCTATAACAAAAATACTAACAAATATATGCATAAAGTACGTGTATTTCTGTATATAATTGCTTTTTTTAAATTTATTTCAGTAATTTTCCAAAGTGACGAGGTTTATTCAGTTGGTACAGCTAACTGTTAAGATAATTCAAGTCAGGCCCATCTGAGTACTGTTATAATAGTATTCTCTTAACATCCATCATCATTTCATTTATTTAAACTGCAATAGTGTTTAAATCTACCCCATAACTGTATGAGCTGAACAGACCATCTGTGTATTTGCTTGTTAAATAAGATGTCTTGCACTAGTTTCCCAGATCTGTCCCATGCAATATTTGATCTAAACTGAACGCATCACTGGGGATGCAGTTTCTTCAGAAGCTCGAGTAGCCAGACCCTTTTTGAAGCAGACAGCAGCTTCTCCCTAGGCCCTTGCTCTTTATCTGCAGTGAGCTGTGCAATAGTAGAGGAAGGCCCAGATTTCCTTTGTCCATCTCTCTATTCCTCTCCCTGATTTAATGCCTTTCGACTAAACACTGCTTAAAGCGTGCAGCAGCATTAATACTGACTTGTTCAAAGCTCTTTTCTCAGCTTGGATTTGGCACGGTTCGAATAATGTATTATTACCAAAATACACAAGCAGATTATGCACACAGCAGAGGGGAATGTGAACTCAGAAAGCTTGGCAATAGTGTTTGGCAATATTATTTTTTTTTTTTAAAAGATACAAAACCGATTTAGAGGGAGATTGGCAATTTGCCATACAGTAATCCGCCATGATCAACCTCTTCAACAGTGTGTTAGAGTTAGTGAGTGAGTGTGAGTGAGCAAGACCCAGAACCAGGATTGGGTACTGAAGAGTGAGTAAGCAAGTCTTGAACAGAGAAGATTAGTTCAGACATTGTAGAACCCACCAAAGTTTTCGTACACTGTGTTGTATGTACTCTGTGCAGTACCATTGCTGGCAGTGTCACATGAGCTGTTCAGTGTGTTGATATGTAAATAAATCCTGTTCGCCGGGTGGGCGTACCTCTGTCTCGATCTGGATCAACCGTCTGGATCAACCTCCGTCTCGATCTCCTGCCTGTCACTCGGCAGCGAATGTACACACAGGCATGGCAGACGGCTACCGTGTCAGAAGCATTGATACCCTGTATCTTTCTAAACAAGGGGTTTAGGGGAGCTCCCTAATATAAGCTAATTCTCAAACCAATAATTGTATGAATATAGTAATTGTTACAGCTGTGTAGAATGGTATTTAAAACAGAATGAATTCATCTGACTTTTTACATATCTGCCCTTACTGTGGTTCCACTGCAGTTGG